>NC_058417.1:31849324-31929267 GCF_002201575.2 Neomonachus schauinslandi | reverse complement strand
TATATATATATATATATATATATATATATATATATATATATATATATATTTATTTATTTATCAATTTTCTCATTCTGGACTGTGAAATGGTCTTTCTGTGAAGATCCCCAGGCAGTAGTCATGGAATTAATCCTGATAATGCTTCAGTACTGTGTTCATTGCTCATGTAACTATATTCTAGCCTTCCTTAGAATCTGGTGGGAAGCCCTCACTCACCCTCATTCACAGCTTGTGTTTTCCTTCTACTCTTCTCACCCAATGGCAGAATCTGGAGGGATGCCAAAGAACTACTGGAGATATGTAGAAAACAATTTTAAAAACCACTACAAAACCTTGGGGACCAGGTGGAGATATTCGTATAACCAAAAAAAAATAAATTATTATGAAAGTTTCAATTAAAATACCATTTCCTATAAAATTATGGGAGGAAAACAAAACCAGAAAAAAAAAACCCAAAACAAAACAAAAAAGCCAAAATGTTGATTGCTCATCTCTGGAATATATTACTGGGGACAACTGTTATTCTCCCTTTTTGTAAACATGGGTAATATCTAAAATTTCCACAGCGATCAAAAATTTCACTATAAGTTTTGTTTTGTTTTTGACTATAAGTTTTAAAAAACATTTAAAAAACCCACTTTATATAGGAAGTTATAAACGTTAGCAGATTGGTATAAGCATGGGTTATCATTGGATGATCATTTGGGTCAAAGAATGTTGGGTCTGAAAGGAGCAATCTTATTATTTCACAGATGAAAACAATGAGTGCCAAGGGAGAGGGAAAAATGACTCGTCCATTGACAAATATTCACATTACTCAGGGTAAATATTTATCTCTTACCTTAAAGATTAACCTCGAAAAACAAACTGAGGGTTCTAGAGGGGAGGGGGGTGGGAGGATGGGTTAGCCTGGTGATGGGTATTAAAGAGGGCACGTTCTGCATGGAGCACTGGGTGTTATGCACAAACAATGAATCATGGAACACTACATCTAAAACTAATGATGTAATGGATGGGGATTAACATAAGAATAAAAAAAAAAAGATTAACCTCAAGCGTAGAAATATCTCAATTCTGATTGAGTTCAAGCCTGAGTTACACAGTGAGAGCCAAATACTGACCTGGAAAGTCCACGGCCCGAGAAATCACTTAAATATTTACCAGGGTCTGACACATAATTAATCGGTGGCCTGTGCCTATGATGTAGTCGGTGCTGGATGAATGAATGATAATAAAAGCTGTTCAAAGGGATCACTATGGATCATTTTCACTTGATGCACTTGTTGAAGGCAGGCTCCTTAGATTATAGTAAACTGGTGAGGAGGGACATCAGTTTGGAAACTGAGGACATGTACTTTCTCTGCTGCCTGGGATAAATTATATTAGCTCAAAATGGGAAAAAATTAAAAAAAAAACAGAAAAAGGAAAAAAATCACCAATCATAAATACAAGAGACTGCTACCAAATTAGTAATTATGTCAAACAAATAAAGCTGCCCAGTTAGGCTTTAGCCTCATTTGACCCATTTAGAAAAAATTAAAGAAGAAAAAGGAAGAAGCAGAATGAAGGAATATATTATCCTAACAGAGACAGCTCTAGCTCTGAATCTACATCTAATTCTGTTTTTACAAAGTATCCAACATAAATTCTCTCTCTCAGCATATTGGAGGGTGAAAACACATACAAATACCAATAAATTGGATTCGTGTTTGGGAAATTTATGTGTGCATATGTAAAAAATATTTGCATACAGCCCCAGATGGAGGTGCCAAGAGAGTATGAAGAGTTGTGAGGATAACAATGTATACATTACACTGGGAGATGCGGTTTGTGTGTAAAACAATTCAATGGCTGATTATGAGAGTGACACATTCTGGGATGATGTGCCTTTAAATTCAGCAGTAAACCCAAATATGGGACTCCAGCTGATTGCCAGCACACAGTTGCACATGTCTGCTTTATTCCCACGCACAGCTTCCTATAGCATTCAAGGTATGTTTTATTTACTGATTATTCATCAACTTTAAAAGAATAAAAACCCCACCAGATATTTATAGAGTTTTAAGCACCCATGCACTGTGTGGCAGGAATGATAATTGCAGAAGCAAAATGCAAAAATTAAAAACCAGCAGGCTGAGTAAAAGTTCTAGCTATGTAACCTTGGTAGTTGATTGATTGATTGATTGATTGATCGATTTCACAACAGTTATATCAGTTTTCTAAACTGCACAGTGGATGTGATCATGCTATTTATTTTATAAATATCTGTGAGGATCTAGTCAGATATATACACAGATTCACTCTAGCAGCTAGCAAACAGTGAGCACGCAAGAATCATTATTTGCAATCCTTTTCTAAGAACTGACATTTTAAGATCTGAGATCTGTCTGAAACTAGGCCTGCATTTTCAAAATATGATATTAAGTATTCCCTTGATAGTGAATGCCACTAGCATTTCAAATAGGAGAGATGGGGCAGATCGTTTGTGATGAAGCCAATTGTCCAGAAGGCTGAATGATACTCATGCCGTAAGTCATGAGCGTGCACTGTGTCTAGGAGCAGCATGGCCAAAAGTCCATTGAAAGAGAGTCTGAGACCTCTCAGAAGCATTTCTTATGGAGCACAGGGTGTTTTATGCAAACAATGAATCATGGAACACTACATCAAAAACTAATGATGTAATGGATGGTGATTAACATACATAATAATAATTAAAAAAACACTGAAAATAAAAAAAAAAAAAAAAAGAATGCTGCAATGAGGAAAAAAAGAAAAGATCCTGGGGAGAGGATTTAGGACCAGTTTTAAAACCACAGGGTCAGAAAACACTTTTTGTTGTTTTTGATTGTGTTCCCTGATTATAGCTCAGGTCTTTCGTTTAATGTTGTCCCACCCTCAGTAGAATGAAGACTTGAAGTCAAAAGGGAAGGAACCACGTTACATAAAGCTCTGCAAGATTCCTAGGCACAAACAGCACTGCTTCTGCCCCTCCTTTATAGAGGAGTCATTACAAACGGGAGAGAGACATAGTCCTATCCTTTTCCATTGACATGTACAAGCCTGGCATCTGAAAGGCCTCCATGTATCAGTGGTAGGACTGCCCCCCAAGGAAGTGATGTGGACCATGGTGCATGCTGCATGCAGGGCAGAGGTAGATGGGAATGAGAGAGGCAATGGCAATGCCAAGCACATAGTAAGCCCTCAATAAGTGTTTGTTTAATGGCTTCACCATTCCTATACTGGGCTGAATTGTGTCCTCCAAAAAGATATGTTTAAGCCCAAAGCCCTGGTAACGGTGAAGGTGATCTTACTTAGAAATAGGGTTCTTGCCAATGCAACGAAGTTAAAGTGAAGTCATACTGGGGTTGGATGTACCTTAATCCAATGAGATGTCTTTGTAAGAAGAAGGAGATCCGGACACAAACATACATAAAAGAAGAATGGCACATGACTACAGAGGCGGAGACTAGTGATGTGTCTAAAAGCCAGGGGATGCCAAGAATTGACCACAACCACCAAGAGCTAGGAAGGCACATAGAAGGATTCTCTCTAGAGACTTCAGAGAGAGCATGGGCCTGCCTACACCTTCATTTCAGACTTCAAGCCTACATCCTATAAGAGAATAAATTTCTGGGGTTTTTTTGTTGTTTTTTTTTAAGGCACTCGGTTTGTGTTACTTTGTTTTAGCCACCCCAGGACACTAACATAATCCCTAAAGAAAAATATTTTCCAAATACCTAGCAAAGCCTATGGGGCTTAGTGAGGAGTTAAAACACCCACGAGGTGGATCTACAGTGTCTGGTAAAATGGCAATAACAAAGCAGAGCTTAGCAGAATCTACAAAGCCTCTCTCTTGTTGCCAGTGAGGGTTGGTCATACTATTTAAAAATGCACTTGCAAAGATAATATTCAAGGAGCTGCCATCAGAACTTGATAAAAGGAGTAACAGGGGAGACACTGTAGGGAGCTGGTGTTGATGAGCCGGTAGAGACAAAATTCATCTCCCAACGGCCTCAGATTCAGCTCCAAAATGGGGAGGCCTGGGGAAATGTGGGCTACAATAATATAGAATAGTTTCTACCTGATTATATGAAGAACTGCATTAGACTGTCTTTTCCTGCATTTGGATCTCTTTGAGCTGTAAATGTTTTAGGGTCACTTATTACCCAGAAATGTGCTTTTTGCTAGAATGATTATACCAACTCTTCCACTTAAAAGGCTCTTGATCACTGAACACAGTGAAAAGTAATTCAGAAATGCTGACTCTAGTGAAATGTTTTGATAACGAAAGTTGCCGAGGCAAGCCAGAAAGCATTTCTTAGCTTCAAATTGAAAATATTTAAAAGAACCATAGTGAAAAACAGTAATAACAAGCCTTCAAAAGCTGATGATAAACATACATTAGAAGAAACAATTAAATGAATTTTGACTAAACCTGATCCATGAAGCACCTATTACAAGGCCTGGGTCCATTATAGGCAATACAATGGTTGATAGCCATAGGAGTATGATAAATAGTAATAATGAGTGTATATATATATTTTTTTCTTAAAAATTGTCTATGATTGAGTGATTTGCAGTAAATACTTAGTCAGCTAAGACCAAAAGTATCACAAAGATACGGGGCGCCTGTGTAGTGCAGACTCTTGATTTCGGCTCAGGTCATGATCTCGGGGCTGTGGGATTGAGCCCCGCATTGGGCTCTGCTCTAGGCTGGGGTCATGATCTCAGGGTTGTGGGATCGAGCCCTGCACTGGGCTCCATGCTTGGCAAGGAGTCTGCTTGATATTCTAACTCCTCCTCTTCCTCTGCCCCTCACCCTGCTCATGCTTTCTCTGTCTAAATAAATAAATAAAATCTTTTTTTTTAAGTACCACAAAGATGTCAAGGCAGTCTTGGGGGGGGGTGGTTAGAAAAGTTACATGGGAAGGGGTTGACACATAAACAAACACTTTCACCCACTGCATTCCAGTAATTTCTAGGGATGCCCCAGTATATTGGTAGGAAGAGAGCTGCGGGTATGAAATAATAACGAATTTTAGAGTATATTAAAACTAACATTATTATTTCAGTGCTTCTATGAACCAGGGCCAGTTCTCTGTCTTTTACATATATTGATTTAACCAAATTTATGCCATGAGAAACTCACTGGCATGCAGAGATTAGTAAGTTGGGGCTGTAAATTAGAGTTGCGTACCGTAGTTGTAGAGATCTGCCTTTAACCAGTACACATACTGTTTCTCTTTTTTTTTTTTTTTTTTAAGATTTTATTTATTTGTGAGAGAGAGAATGAGAGACAGGGAGCATGAGAGGGAAGAGAGTCAGAGGGAGAAGCAGACTCCCCGCCGAGCAGGGAGCCCGATGTGGGACTCGATCCCAGGACTCCAGGATCATGACCTGAGCCGAAGGCAGTTGCTTAACCAACTGAGCCACCCAGGCGCCCCACACATACTGTTTCTCAGGATGAAAAATAGGTCAGGGGTTAGAGCAAGCAAGCATTTAGTTGGTGTCATGCAGTCCTTTGAAAGATAAGCACTCGGATCCTCAATGGTTCACAGAGCACGTGGCAAGAGGAGATGCTAAGTATGTAATATGTAGAGAGACAAACAGGCATGGATTTGTTTTCCAAAAGATTTGGAAGAAGGTAGTATCTACTTATCTAAATGTCCAGAAAAATGTTTCTGTCCCTAAAGAACATTGTGAAGGAGGAAGGATCCCAATTCTGTTGGTATCTTAGTCCATTCAGGATGCTGTAACAGAATGCCATAGACCAAGTACCTTCAACAACAGAAACTTGTTTTCTTCCAGATCTGAAGGCTGGCAGTCCAAGAGCAAACTGCTAGCTGAATCAGGTTCAATTCCTGGTGAGAGCACTCTTCCTGGGCTCATGTATAAATGAAAGAGGAAAGAGAGACAGAGACAGAGAAACAGAAGGAAAGAAGGAAGGAAGGAAGAAAGGGGAGGGAGAGAGAGAAAGATTGATTTTAAGGAATCGGCTCATGCAATTATAGAGGCTATTTTAAAAAGCTTTCCCTTTGTTTGGGTTGCAGCCCAAAATCTGAACTGCAGGCAGGCTGAAAATTCAGGGAGGAGTTTATGTTATAGCTGGGATCCTAAAGCAGTCTGGAGGCAGAATTCTTTCTTCCTTGGGGGAACTTGGTCTGTTTTCTGTTATGGACTTTAACTGATTTGATAAGGCCCACCCACTTAATGGAGAGTAATTTGCTTTACTCCAAATGGACTGATTTAAATGTTAATCTCCCCCCCCCCCTTTTTTTTTAACATATAGTGTATTATTTGTTTCAGAGGTAGAGGTCTAAAAATGAAGGGGGGGAAATCGGAGGGGGAGACGAACCATGAGAGACTATGGACTCTGAAAAACAAACTGAGGGTTCTAGAGGGGAGGGGGGTGAGGGGATGGGTTAGCCTGGTGATGGGTATTAAGGAGGGCACGTATTGAATGGAGCACTGGGTGTTACACACAAACAATGAATCATGGAACACTACATCAGAAACTAATGATGTAATGTATGGTGATTAACATAATAAAATAAAATTTTAAAAAAATGTTAATGTCATCTAAAAATATCTTCATAGCAACATCTAGACTGGTGTTTGACCAAATATCTGGGTACCATGACTTAACCAAGTTGACACATAAAATAACCGCCACATGAGCTTATCCTTGAACTCCACAAGGGTAGAGATTATGACTGCATTGTTCATTGGTCTATCTCTAGCCTCTAGACACTGTACCTAGTACAAGGATATAGTATCTAGTAAAGTCCCAGTGTTTCTCTAAAGATTAGCTGCTTTTGAAGATTGAAGATACATTATCCACAACCCAGAATATTACATAATACAAATCAGCAGTCGTGGCAGACAAAAACAAAGACAGGGCAGGGTCAAGGGCAAGGGCTATTTACAGCCTTTCTGTCCAACGTTACTTGGAAGCGATACTGTGTCTACAAATGTGTCATAGTGAGGAAAGACCATCAGAGGCCTCAGGGTACCTGAGCAATGGGAGTAAGGAGTGAGGATTTATTCTTTTAGTCTCCTTCCTATTGTCTTGCTGGAGTAGGCTGTGTTCCTATATAGATCCTCTCTCAAGACAGACATTTCTACAAGTCTCTGAGCTTCTATTTTTGGGGCAAGGGCCAAGTTGCAGGTACCCTTAGATATTCTCAGAATTACAGTAAATAAAACTAGATTAGCAATTCACTTACGGTACATGGAAAAAATCAGAGGCCTTGTTCCCTATAGAGTTTTTTTTTTTTTTTAAGATTTTATTTATTTATTTGAGAGAGAGAGAATGAGAGAGAGCACATGAGAGGGGGGAGTGTCAGAGGGAGAAGCAGACTCCCTGCCGAGCAGGGAGCCCGATGCGGGACTCGATCCAGGGACTCCAGGATCATGACCTGAGCCGAAGGCAGTCACTTAACCAACTGAGCCACCCAGGCGCCCCCCCTATAGAGTTTTTACTTCATCTCAGTGATCTGATTCATACTATGTCTCATGCTGCTGGATACACTGATCTGTAGACATTGTATGACAGACTTTCAAGATCATGGATACAGGTAGATATTTGAGCTGAAATGGGAACACTTCACATCTCTGCTTTGTCATTTCTATATCCACAAACAAAAATGTTTTCGTGGAAAACAAGTTAGAAATTCATGTCAGCCATTATTTAGATGTAATTCATATTAAGCTTTGCTAACACAGGTACAATTTTTTCTGTCTTTGACCTTCTAACCTTATTTTGTCCTGGGTTCCATGACTTTTCTATAAGCCATGGTAGTGAATCATCTCTCTCTGTTTTGAGAAAACAGTGTTCTGGTGTACTCTGTATTCCGACTCACGACGAGGTTAAGTGGAAATAGCTTTTGCGTCTTTAATTCTCGTTCCTTCTGCTTCTGCATCATTTGGGGAGGTTTTCCACAATGTACTTCTTAACACTAAGCTTTCCCTTTGTTTGGTTTCTTTTGTTACAAAGTGCTAGAGACAGCATGATCTCCGGCACAGTAGGATAGGCTTAAGGATGGTTAAGGAAAACCTGTTTCCAGCTTTGGATCATGTCTCCTCTCCTCTATCTTATCTTATTTTCACCAATCTTATTTTTTGATTTTATATAAAAATACCTCTATTGTTGTTTCTAAATGTAAAAATCATATCCATCTAATAAGGAAAAAAAAATTACTCTGAAAAGTATAAAGTAAAATTCATTTTAAATCTTACTTCTCTGGATAATACTTGGACAAACGTAACGAAGACAGGCAGATCTCTCTCTCCCTCTCTCTTTCACATGTGTAAATGTGTGTGCACACGTGTGTATACACATGCTGTGTTGCATACTCTCCTTGGGTCTCCCCATATCCCTGCTCTGTCCCAAAAGGCTGGTCTCAGTAGGCTCCCTTAGCTTCTGCTTCTAATTGTGTTGGGCCAATCAAAGCTTCAAAAGGAAGGCAGACAGAGCAATGGGAGTAAGGACTGAGGATTTATTCCTTTAGTCTCCTTCCTATTGTCTTGCTGCAGTAGGCTGTGTTCCTATATAGATCCTCTCTCAGGACAGACATTTCTACAAGTCTCTGAGCTTCTAGATTCTGGTACTGCTGTCTGCTATCATTAGGCCGAGGGGTTGTAAGGTCTCCACTGAAACTCAGCCCCAGGGTATGCACTGTTCCTTAGGTCCCTATACCATTCTCACTCTGAAAAACATCTTTTTATCAAACACTCCTCAAATTATACTTATTTGAATGTGCTGTTTCCTGTCCTTCTGGACAACTCCCCCCCACCCCCCAGACAGCGCACACGTCCACATACACGCACACACCCTCACTTTACTAAAATGGGATGGTCCATGCTGTTCAGACATTTTGTATTATGTACAATATTTGTTTTTCTAGTTTCATTTTAATGGATATTTAGGTTTTTCCCTTTTTTTTTTTTTTTTTTTGCGCTATAAGCAACAAGGCCATGAACATCCTCATGTATATGTTTGGCCAAATTTTTGCAAGATTATTCTATGATAAATTCCTAACAATGGAATTTCCTTGTCAAAGGCTATGTGTTATTTTCAAATTTGACAGATATTGCTATTTTTTTCTTCTTCTAGCTCGTTGCACCAATTTGGATCCTAACAATAGAATGAATGTAATGAACATTTTTGTCCCCTGCACATGCTAACCAATACTGTATTTTACCCAAGGTTTTCATCTTTGCCAGTCCGAAATATGAGACGTATAAGAAATATCATTACCATTTAAATGTTTATCTCTTTAATTATGAACAATATTCAACATCTTTCATAAGTTTATTTAGCCATTTGTATTTCTTTTTCTGGGAACTCCCTATTTATACCCTTTGCCCAAATGATATTTATTTTCAAGACCAAATAGTGTCTCTATATAGAAAAAATACATAACCTTATAGCCTTGATTTTACCCTAAGAGATATTTTAAAGTCATATTTAATCCATTGTACTCTTCCTTTAGGTTTACTAAGTTGTTGTTTTTTTTTTAATATAATTATAGTTCCAGGAGTGGGAATCACAGTCTATAGGGCCTCTGATTGGTGAAGGCTGTCTTGCAGCTTCTCAGATTATATGATGAGCCCATTTTTAAATACTAGCCAAAACTTCGTGTTTTCTTTTTCATATCAGGCTTCAGGCATTTGTCTTGCATTTCTTGACCTATTCTTTGTATTTCTGAAGCAAGCTTTAATGGGCATCACTGGTCACCATCTTTCACTACCCGAATCAGTTTTTTAGGCATGTACCTACACAGTAAAAGCAAGGAACAGCATAGAATACACATCTAAGTATGTGAACTGTGAGGTCTATATTCAGAGATACCTAAACATGTGTGCAAAATGTAGACAATCCTGTTAAGCTTTAATCAATCTGGGTAGATTTGAATTGTACCCAGGTTTTCATATGAAGTAAGTAATGGATTGGAGCAAAAGGAATCACATTATGCCTTTACCCATGCTTAGAACTTGATTGGAAAGAAAAATCTAGTTCATTGAAGAATGTCAGGGAGGATTTCAGACCTGGTTGTGATGAATTTGTTATTCTCTGATTAAAAGATGATTTAGATGTTAAATACACACACACACATACACATAGTGTATTACTATTTCTCTATTTTATGCAGAGAATTTCATCTTGGCATTACTAGCTGTTCTACTTTACTGGTCCCATTAGAAGTTGTGTTGTTCTTCCTAGAGGACTAGATCTGGTCATCCTGGGCATGGGGGTGGTAACTTCCTCAGTGGGAAAGGAATTACGGGAACAGAAGTTAGTGGGGTACCTGTGAAACACTGGTGAGTCACTGTGTTATTCACGGGTAAGCTTTCCATTTAATGTTCTCAGTGACCTCTAGGAAAAGAATTACCATCTCCATTTTTTTTTTTTTAATCTGGCAAATGTTTATTGAGCGTTTATAGTATGTGGGGAAATTCGGAGCATAGGAAGTGGGCATTAACGACAACCTGCTCCCTGACCTCTGGAAGTTTCTATCCAGCAGGATGGGATCATGGCACTGAGTGAGAGCAAGTCCTGCAAATATTAGATAACCAGGAGACCATCTCCATTTTTTTGAAGTTAAGTAGCATCCTTAGGATCACATGGAGTAAGGAATATGGTGTTGGCTTTGAACCTAGGCCTTTCTGATTCCAAACTTCATGCCATTCCCACTATCCCAGTGCTTCTCAAGCTGTCTGTATTACAGGACAATTGGTTTTGGGTTTTGTTTTTCTGTCACAGACCAGCTCACGGTCCATCTCTGCATAATTGGTATGAAGCTCCTGCTGTATGCAACTCATGCAAGTTCAAGGACATACAAACTATTCTAGACCCTGTTCAGTGAGAAGAGTCCACTGACCACACGCTTAGATGTTGGGAGGATGTCAACATGCTAGACAGGTTTTTTAAAACTTAGAATCTTTGTACGTACTACATTCTGGTCATAAGTAACTTGCAGAGCAACCTGGTCTGCAGACCACGCTCGGTGTCACACTGCACTAGAAAATATTGCTAAAGCCTAATCTATCATCTGCTTTATAAAAGACCACACATTATAATTGAATTAAAAGCATGGAAGTTAGAATTCTGCCTTTATGTGAAGTAAACCTAATATAAAATGGTCATTCAAAGCTTTTGTAGGAATAAATTATTCCCTGAGGGATGCGCTTGATAAGTAATAAACATGGAAGGCCGTTGTTTGCTCTCTGTTAGGTGGAGGAAAACTAATTTCACAGTTTGTTCTAGCTGAATGTTTGGCATTTGTTATGTTTATTCTTATCCTGTATTGTGGATATTTAATCTTCTCCTTGGAAAATTACTCTTTATTTAATGAGATATTTTACCCAGTCCATTTGTAAATAAAGCAGCCATACTGAAATAATTCAGATTCCTGTGGTTCTCATTTTACATCTGATTTCCTTCTTGGCTGATCTACCAGTTTACATGGCTTGATTATCTTCCCAAAATATCTTGCCAGGAATACTGTATAATAGACTACAGGGTCTTCCATATGGTAACTATACTAAGGCTTTAATAATTCAGCAATTTTGACACTATCACACCTTTCCCAAAGTGCACTTATCTGGAAGACATTGTTCCATGAAGAACATAAGAAATATCCCTCTAATATCAGCATTAGCAGTATAGGAATGATCCCTGGGGATTTAAAGAAATGCCTTTCACTAATTAGAAAGACATTTAATATTCATCTCCCGATTGATTCTGTTCAATATGTTATGACCTAAACAACATGCATGTATAGTAATGTGTTCCCATTTGAAAAGTTAATTTATTCTGTAGTGAAAGCAATGTACCTGCCCCTTTCTGAACAATAGAGGAAGGGGTTCTATATAATAGCATGTCTTTATTAAGATAATATCTAACTTTCATAAATAGTGTGATCATTGCTCTTTTTGGTAATCACCAGATCACCATTATTTTTATCTGTTGTGAAAGTTCTGAATTTGGAGGGTAAGGATGCAATTAGCTATTGTTTTTCAGGAGATTGTAATAAAATATTTTGGACTTCCCTAAATCATCATTTGGACCAATGAGAGACTTAAAAAGTAACAAAGAAAAATGTCTGAAAGCATCACCTCCTTAGTTAAATGGCAGGGGGAGAAAAAAAGGTAATAAATAGATCAATAAATGGAAAATAGGCAAAACTAACCCAATTCCAACATGCTCTGCATAAGAGAAGTGCTGTGGTCTCTGTCCTATGCAGGATATATTTCATGTTTGTGGTTGTCATCCTATAGTGGGTGGCCTTTGTTGGTTTGGAACCACATCTCTCTGAGTGATTCTGCACAGCCAACCATAGTTCTGAAAGCTATTTTCTACTGATTCCTACTATTTGTAGAAACGATCTGTATCTAACGTTTAGGTCTGTATTGGTGTCATGGTGCTGCCATGACAAAGAACCATAAACTGGGTAGTTAAAAACAACATTTATGTTTTCACAGTTCCAGAGGCTACAAGTCTGAAATCAGGGTGTCAGCCAGGCCACTCTCTCTCTGAAACCTGTAGGAACAATTCTTCCTGGTTCCTTTCTCGCTTCTAGTGGGTTGCCAGAAATCTTTGGGGTTCTTTGGCTTGCAACTGCATCACAGTAATCTCTGCCTTTATGTTGTTACCCATATAGGATTAGGGCCCACCCTGCTCCACTACCGTCTCGTCTTCTTATACCTGCAACAATCCTATTTTCAAATAAAGCAAAATCCTGAAGTAATGAGGGTTAAAACATCAATATATTTTTTGGGGGAGACACAGTTCTACTCCTAACAAGGCCTGAATTGCATTTTTGTAATTTCAGATGAATATTCTGGCTAAAGAAGTATTTTCTACTGTTAAGCAAGTATTTGTTAAAGCCTATAGAACATCCTGAATGCACATACACACACATACATTCATTACATTAGCATTAGCAAATGATGCTTTCTGATTCATTCTATTTGTAAATCATAAAGGACCTTGATAAGGCGTAGGTGATTTTTCCCAAGGTGAAATTTGGAGCTGAGGATTGGGGTAGAGTTTTCATTGCACATTGTCTGTGTTCTGAGCACTGCACTAGCCACATTCCTTATCTTATTTCATTCTTACAAAAACACAAGAAGGTAGTATAATCAAATTCTATTGTGGAGGAAAACATGACCTAGAGATAATAAATTAACTTGTCTTAGAGAGTTATATGGATGGCCCAGCATTCAGACTCTACCATACAACATTCTAATTCTCTGGGACCGGAGAGATACTGGAAAGAGAAGGTGAAGAAATTGTACCTGACATGATAGGTAGGTTTTTTTTTTTTTTTCCCCAACAAAGTTTGAAGTGCCATAACCTACCAAAGCCAGTAACTTCATAGGTCGCTCAGTATTGCCCATAGCACAGTAACTGCCACGTTTTCTTAAATTATCATTGAAACATGTTGGTAACCTTTATTTACATGGTAATAAATTGCCTTAATTTAACTTCTAATATCAGAATTGAATAAGGTTAATTGAGGTCCCGGAGCAAATATGAAGAGTTAGACTTAAACACCAAGCCTTTAGTGCACCCAAAGCAATGAACATACAGCAGAACCAGGGATAGGATCACGATTGCTATATAATTACAACTGTGTACTAGTAATTATTTCAACAAGCCTTTTGACTGTCTAATCAGAAACTGTCAATATGTCAGAAGTTGGTTGTACTGTATGGCCTTCATAGTAAGCTAGCTGATGGCATAATCTTCATAATCACTGGCTGTAGTAGCAGATCAACATGACCCTTGATCTCCAAGCACTTTTTCTTACACCTAGCCTCATTACATGCTGCATGCACACATTGCATGCTACCATATACTCTAGGTGACTCACTCCCATTTCTCAGCAGCAAAAGAGGTATCTCAAATCTATGAGCAACCCAATTGCAGAATGCCTTTTAAAGGTCCACTTGTTGGGGCCACCTCTAGCACCATTTACTGTATTTTGTCATTGTTATAGTAGGAAACAGCATACTCCAAGTAGGTAATTTGGGAATGCTATTTGCAAAGGTGGGGCCAGAGTGTGGAAAACCACAAGGTATGATGCAGCACACCAAGACTAGAAATAATGGAACAGCATAACCACCCTGAGGCTTGAAAGAGCAAGGGCAAAAGGCAATTAACATAACATGGAAAATAAGAGAGCTGTGCATAGAAGACCACATAACAAATTCTGGGATCTAAGAGACACAATAGCTCACACAGAACCCAACAAGAGAGTAACAGGGGATGTAAAAAAGTCATGACCCCTCTTTCCTTTTCCCCTCCAATCTCCTCTTGGTCAAATCCAACCAGAAGCTGGAGGACGAGGAATGCAATCCAAACAAGTCATCCACCCAGGGCACAGAACAGGGTAGGGAAAGATGGAAAATATATCTGCAAGCCACGGAGAAGATACATAGTACACACGTGCAACAAAGTCCAAGTCTTTGTGTCTTCCCCTTTTACTTAAAAGCCTTTCAAGAGATGACCCAATTTTCTCACATTTTTAATTTCCCAGTATCTCAGAGGATCTCAGAGCTCACAGGTAAGAGTAGATCAATTTCTTCATCTTAGCTTATGCTTCCAGGCCCTTCTTGATTTTTTCCCCTCCTCCCCTAAAAAGTTCATTAAAAGCACCTGCTGCAGATATCTCTCATGGATACTGTCAGCCATCCCTCACTAATGCAGATGTATATTAACCTCTGGGTCACTGAAGATTTTAGCACATGCCTTGCTGTCCTTATGTCTACACTACTGCTGTTAATGATTTCTGAATTCATTATTTAACACTGGCCTTCAATTTCTTAACCTCCTGAGTCCCAACCACTTTTTTCCCATGGTCATAACTAGACTTTTCTTCCTGCTGACCCTGTCCCCTAAACTGCTTCCCACCAGTCTAGCCCTAGATACTGGGGGAAATAGTGTCACCACCCATCCAGTTGTCCAGGCCAAATTCTTCTCCCAGAACCCACATTTAAACCTTCAGCATTTCCTTTTAGCCTTAGCTTAAAAATTTCCCAGATGTGACCATTTATTGACACCTACATGGCCTTCAGTTCTTAAAATTTACCTAGTCCTCACCTGGACTACTGAAATAAATAGTTTACTCATATCCTTGTTTTATGCCTTCTTCCCTATTCTCCACCCAGCAGTCAGAAAAACCTTAGAATGTCCATCAGATCTTGTCACTTTCTTACTCAAACACTCCAAGTGTTTCCCATCATATTACGGTAAAATGTAAATACATCACCATAACTGCCAATCTTACCTTCAACCACTCTCCCTAAACTCACTGTGCTCTTTGGAGTTTTTGCTGGTCATGGGCATACCAAGCTCCAACCTGACTCACAGCCTTTGACTTGTCATTCTTTTTCTTGAGAATATTCTTTCTTAGATAGTAACTTATCTCCTCCCTTTATTCACAACACTACTTGAATATTAGTCTTCAGAGAGACCTTCCCAAACCACCCCCTTGAAAATAGAGCCAATTTCTCAATTTATAAAAATTAAAATCAGGGATTTTTTTGTTATGTTTTTGACCTAAAGGATTAATTATGCTCATTTCCAACTATCCAAGAAGGGTAAGGCAACAAGCATTATGACATTGAAGTAGAATAATGATTTTTATTCTGAAGAGTTGGAATCAATTTTACATCTAATTTGTCATACTTCACAACACACCACAAAGAACTGAAGGACTTATATTTCAGACTTGTATTTCAATGATCTACATAATCACTAATGCATGGTAATTATAAAAATTAAGATTGTGCCACATATTTTGTGAAATCAAAGTTTTATATTGGAGGTGAAATACGAAAACCACAGCTTCAGTTGTGATACTGGAGCTATGTTGCCACTGATTTAAATTTTGCTGTTACAGGCCCAAGCCATGCTTCAAAGTAATAGAATATTTCTCTTCGGATCTTAGTTTTACTTCCAAAGGCAATCAAAGTACTGGAGCATTTATGAATGGATTAGAAGTATCAAGCATCAAACATTGTAAGAATCTTATCAACTAGGAAGCTAATTCCCCCAAAACATATTTTTGTTGAAATACTATTAGAACTGAGTCTTATATCAAAATAGCAGACATGAAAAATATGTCCACTTTTGAAACCGCAGGAACACAAGCAATGTGCCTTACTCTGCAGTTGCACTAAACATCTATTCAGCTGCTGGATGCAAGGTTCCCTTGATCTGGGGATGCTTAGTGCAAAAATAATGAGGCTATTACTTTTTTAGCTTTGCCTCCAATCCAATAAAGAGAGTGTTATTTTCCACTGTCAGGTGTCTCGTTATTAGATCACTCACATTTTCAAAATCGTTCTGCATAAAGGTTAAAGCAATTCATACATAGCCGCAAAACTTTCTCTTTTTAATATATGAAGGACAATAATGAAAGTTTATCAGAAGCATTTTCTTCCCCCATTTTGATGTCAGTCTTCTCATTTCATGACTCTACATAGTTACAGTTATTATAATAAAAATAAACCTGTACTTTAAAAAGGAGAAATAAAAACATACACAACCTATATCGGATGTCCATGAGTATGAAACAAGGAAAATAGATTTTGAAAAGATAATGCCCATGAAGCTCCAAGCTAGGAAGATGGAGAATAGTCTAGCCAGTAAAAATGTATATTTGAATCATCTTACATTTCAGAAAGTGTTACCCAGCACAAATCCATGAGGCAAAACTTTGTTAAATCTATTCTTTTAACTTTGGGATGAGGGCACTTTTCTTAGAGATCTGAGTCTGTAAATCATCACTGAAACCATGACTCTCTATGCTTTGTGCTCCTATTCTGTCCTTTACCTCAGTCAGAACACGCTGGGCGTATGATGTGCATTCAAGGACAACTTGCTGATCACCTTATACTTTGTCACCCAAAATAACTTTGAACAACAAAAGGTGATCTAGTAGATTGTTCTTTCTCTATGTGCAGTTCATAAAACATTAGTGACATATTAAGAAACTTTATGTGGTATGCCAACCAACTATTTTGGTTTCACTTTAAATTTTTTCATATGTTTTAAAACTTGAATACTCATCGATCCTGTTATTTCATAGATATTAAACTTGTGTATATTTACTAAATATCAAAAGTGAGTCATTGAAGAAATTTAACATTTATTAAAGATTATCCTAGTACACATAAATGGCACAAATATGAGGCATTACCCCTCTCTTTACTGCACCAGTGTTGGCCAGTGTTGGATTATATTCAAATCAACTCATTCACTAGCATTTTGTGGGCTCCTAATCACCATTAAATTATTCTAAATGCAGAACTGTTCTTAAGAATTTAGAGTCTAGGATAGAAAGAGAGGTAAGTATATACTTGAGTGTATCAAGAATTCTAAGAGATAAGCAAACAATTCTCTGGTAGTTTGAAAGAGCTAGAAATACCCAATTGGAAGACTTTAAGGAAGGCTTTATGGGAGAGGGAGCAATGAAGGGAAAGTTGAAACGTAGATTCTCACCCTTTGAGATAAGACAAGGAAGCTGTATTCCAGGCAGCAAATGGCATAAGTAAAGCACTTACAGTGATTCTCAAAGAGGGGAAAGTCTTCTTTAAATACTACACTGGGGCCATGGGAGATTAAATGTAGTATATTTCTAGAGACAGCCAAAGAAATGACACTTCACTTATTAGAATGGATTTTTTTCTTCACCAAGTTTTGCACTGACCTTATTTTACTTATTTGGGATCTTTCTCATCTTTGACTACAGAGGTATTTTTAAACATGAATGACTCATTTGAAATCTATACTTGGAAATGTCATATTTTCTAAGACTCCACAGGGATTTACTATATTTTTAAAGATCAATTTCTAGGGGAAAGGGTTATATATATAAAACTTAATCCCTTGACATACTACACAAAGACAAAAATCCTTTAGTATTAATGATGCTTATTTCTAGTTCTGACATTTCTTTCTTCCAAAGTGGCTTCCTTAATCATGGTACAGTAAACGGACTCAGTTCATCACCAGGTAATTCTTAATTACAGGTGCGGTAAGAAAACACCTCTTAATGTTTAGCTGCAGAGTTTATACCAAAAATACTTGACAATCAACTGCTAATTGATGGATTTATTTTTTTACCTTGGTGTCATTTTTCTATGACAGTATCCTGGGTAGGCAGGGAGATTATGCAGATTCTAAACTAAATTGCAATCCGTTAATAATAGATTTAATCTGCTTGTAATTATATCTCACTACTATAATACATTGGCTATACTGAGAGTATATATTTTTCCTGAAAATGTATTGAAATGAAATTCTCCTGGGATTGTTCCTACCCAGATACCCCACCAATAGCTGAAGTTGACAGGCAATGATGCTAGAACTTGTTCTACAGAGTTTGAAATATTGAGTAGAATTGATGAGACTTTAAATAATCCCTTTTATTGCTGGTTATCCTGAGACACTCTTACCCAAATTGCATTTCGAGGAGCAGTGGTTCTTGGCAGCATTAATCAGAATTTCAAATAATTTGTTAGATATTGTACACAATATTTTTCTTTTACAGGTTCTGAATATAAATTAACTTATTTAAGGATCTGAGGATTTCTAAAGTTTATTATATCATTATTTTACATACACAGGGAAAGGTACATATTAACATTCTCATTCTGTCTTCCCCAATGAAGATATGTAGATATATATATGTATATATATTTTAATTTGTGTCTTTCATCCTTTGAACCAATTTCTGAAAGACACTACTAACATATTTAATTGACTGCAGCTTTTATTCATATTAAGATTTAGAAATCAATCAACAGGCAAAAGAGCCAGCCCAACAAAATTTAAGTATAAAAGTAGGTGTTTATTTGTTTTGAGAATTCATATCTCCTAAATAATCTTTACACTCTATCATAGACAGGACAAGTTTAAGATACTTGTTTAAGTTTAAAACACTCCACAGTGTTTGTGGAGCAAACATTACTAATTTAGGGGGGAATGTAAATATGAATTCCTGTTGAATATATGAGAGTTCGCAGTGGTTCATGGTAAATGGACAGTCACACTCAAGCATAGCAGACACACCCCATAAGAACGGCAAATAATTAATACAATGAATTAAGAGGACATACTGATGGAAACGATTCCCTTCTAGAAACATTTGGGCAGTGAAACTTTTGAACTCATGTATCCCTTGAAGAATCTGATGTAAAAGATGAATGTTCTTTGCAGGGGGAGAAAATGTACATATACATGTACACAGCATTGTGTAATTTAGAACTTAACACTAAAGCCCACAGATCTCAGGGCACAAGCCTCCACAATAGATAAATGTAGACAGTAAGCCAAAGTGAACTTGGATTAATTCTCAGCTCTGCCATTGTGGCTAAGTGACCTTGAAAATATGACTTCATCTCTCTGAGCCTCAATCTCCTTATCTTGAAAATGGACTTGCTAACCCCTCTACTAATAGCATAAAGGAAAACGTCAACAAATATTAAAAATTAATTATTATTCTTATAATATGATGGCTGTCAAAATAGAAGTAGGAATTCCACAGCTGAATGAAAAGATAGTTTGCTAGACTATAGCACAGTAGCTGATACATCCTACTTGAACAGTTTGGGGACAAACTGGGATTCCTTCTGATATTCAGGTGTAAGGGCTGTCGTAGAATGGAATGTCTTTTCACTTCCATACACAGGTATCTTTCCTTTCATTATAATTTCAGGGAAACTAGACAGCATCCTCAATGCACTGCTCTTAGTCATTGGTGTTAGCCTGGGCTTCACTTGTTTCAAGGAGTGGAAACTGTAGAGTTCCCTCAGTCAGGGAAGGAACTCCGTTTTCTGGGGCTTTGTTTCTATTACAGTCATATGGAGAGGTTGATGGTCTGTCTATCTAACTGGGTTCTTGAGGTACATGCCAGCTTTGAGAGTCTGGAAGTAGTTTCTCAGGGTGCAAAGAAGTGTAGATTGAGAACTTTTGTTGAGCCAGTGCTATTTTGAATGTTATAAAAATACATGGTTATATGGATCACAATTTTTGTGTCACTGGTAGCTTCAAGATAGGTGTACTAGCAAAGAAGAGTGTGCTAAGCTGTCCTTTCTTTGAAGGGGAGGTGAAAATTATATCCCTTTGGAATAATGCAGAGATTAATCAGAAAACTGTCAACTTTGCCTAAGATCTTAAACCGTCGGGATTTTTTTTTCCTATTAAGATAATATCAGTTTCTTAGAAAAGCCCACTCACCATTAGTTTATCAATACCTTTGCAGTCTTTAGATCTCTTTGTATAATTATATAAGGAGAAAATGAAGATAAGTTGATAAATCCAAGCTCAGCATAAGCCTGAACATTTGCTTCATGCTTGTCATCCCATCACGGGTTTTGCTCTACTTGATGCTCCAACCTCATCCTACCTCCTTGATGGTTTTCAAAAATAAGCCAACAATGATTGAACTTCATATTCAATGGCTTCAGTCATGTGGGTCATTGGATGGCTATGTATTTGGCATAAAAAACAATGAGTAATAAGCATATTTCATTCATTTTCTGCTCCACCATATTATTAGTCTTCAAAAAAAAAAAAAAAGCGTGTTTGAGATTTAAACAAGTAACAAATTGATGACATACACTCCTGACTAATTAGATGAAGCCCTCCCTCTATACGGCTCTTGACCTTTAATAGCCATGATAATATGAGCATTAGATCAATAGCCTGCTATTATGAACTTAAAGTGTCTCCTTCACTGTCAGTGAATGTGGCAATTAGGAGGACAGGATTTAAGAACAAGAATGTTTAGCTTTGTTTCATGGATATAAACCTTTCAAATCTATTCATCATCACTTCTATCCTTCCTGAGAATGGCTTCATTTAGGTATCAGTTCACTCTTTTCAAAACTGAGTGACCTTCTAGTTCACTTTATTCAGTTAGTCTTGTACAGAGATAATCATATCCCATGCTCCCTTCAGGATACAGTTCAAGGATCTGCTGTGTAGATCTGCTTTCCCACCCTCAAGCTTCTCTCAATGCAATGGTAGCCACTTTGTGGTTCTTAGATGGGAAAGCTATACTTTGAATCTGATCTTGTCCCTAAATCAAAGTCTTTTAGTCCAATTTTTTAAAAAATAATTTGAAACCTCAAAACATTTGGTTTCTCCATTATTTCAGTGCCCTCAATTTACAGAATGTCTATGACCTTTCACTTCTTCATGATCCTTGCCAATCCTCCCCTAGCTTCTCTCTCTCTTTTTAAAAATGATTTTATTTATTCCTTTGAGAGAGAGAGAGACAGAGAGAGCACAAGCAGGGAGAGCGGCAGAGGCAGAGGGAGAAGCAGACTCCCTGCTGAGCTGGGAGCCCGCCTGGGGGCTGGATCCCAGGACTTGGAGATCATGACCTGAACCGAAGGCAGATGCTTAACCATCTGAGCCACCCAGGTGCCCCTAGCTTATCTCTTTTATATAATACTTTGCTAAAGTGCTTGCAATAGTAACTGATCCTCATCCCTAAGGTTTCATTTTGACCTCTTCTGCAGTGCTACTGAATAAGGAAGAACATGATCTGCCTTCCAATCTACCATAAACAAAAGTGTTACCGAATGTGTTGCTACCATATAACACGAATCAGTATCTTTTCAGTCTCCAATGCTAATTATTTTTCACCAAGCCAACCTTGTATATTTTAGATTTTATTAAAGTACTCCATTTCCAGTACGAATTTCTCTTCTCATCAGGTTACATTAGGTTATGCTGAGGTAACAACTCTGAAAATTCAGTGGCTAAACACATTAATATTGCATTACGTGTCTTGCTCCATGCTACTCCATGTCCAAACAGGTTGGTACTGGGTCTGCTGCACAAAGTCCCTTAGCTATCCAGGGCAAACCAATGTGATATGTGCCATATCACAACTGGGGCACCATCTGAAACTTTAGCTTCTTTGGGATTCTCAGCAGAAAACAGAGCGTAGGGAATTGACTCTGCTTTTCTGTGTCTCAGCCCATAAATGATACATATCACTTCTGCTCACAATCCATTGGTCATTTTTCATTGTCCATCCTACTCACGGTCCGTTGGACTAGCCATCTGGCCTGTGTAACTGAAGGAAGGCAAGGCTATCTAGGACTATTCATTGAGTAGTGAAGACCTGCCATACTATAAGTAAACCATATTGACTGATGACTTCCCAATTTTTTCATGTAAGTTTCCTTTGACCTCCCTAGTTTTCATTAGGTGGTTGTAGCTCCTTCCATGTTTCACTATAATTCTATCTGAATCTTCAAACATCCTTATAAGCCTCTTAAATCCAATAGAGATTAACTTTCTCTTATTGATTAAAGTCAAAACCTTATCACCCTCACCATTTTTAAAATGTTTTTTTTATTCTTATGTTAATCCCCATACATTACATCATTAGTTTTAGATGAAGTGTTCCATGATTCATTGTTTGTGCATAACACCCAGTGCTCCATGCAGAATGTGCCCTCCTCAATACCCACCACCAGGCTAACCCATCCTCCCAACCCCCTCCCCTCTAGAACCCTGTTTGTTTTTCAGAGTCCATCGTCTCTCATGGTTCGTCTACCCCTCCTATTTCACCCGCTTCATTCTTCCCCTCCCACTACCTTCTTCTTCTTCTTTTTTTTTTTCTTAACATATATTGCATTATTTGTTTCAGAGGTACAGATCTGAGATTCAACAGTCTTGCACAATTCACAGCACTTACCAGAGCACATACCATCCCCAGTGTCTATCACCCAGTCACCCCATCCCTCCCACCCCACCATCCCACTCCAGCAACCCTCAGTTTGTTTCCTGCAATTAAGAATTCCTCATATCAGTGAGATCATATGATACATGTCTTTCTCTGTTTGACTTATTTCACTCAACATAATACCCTCCAGTTCCATCCACGCCGTTGCAAATGGCAAGATCTCATTCCTTTTGATGGCTGCATAATATTCCATTGTATATATATACCACTTCTTCTTTATCCATTCATCTGTCGATGGACATCTTGGCTCTTTCAACAGTTTGGCTATTGTGGACATTGCTGCTATAAACATCGGGGTGCACGTACCCCTTCGGATCCCTACTTTTGTATCTTTGGGGTAAATACCCAGTAGTGCAATTGCTGGGTCATATGGTAGCTCTATTTTCAACTTTTTGAGGAACCTCCATACAGTTTTCCAGAGTGGCTGCACCAGCTTGCATTCCCACCAACAGTGTAGGAGGGTTTCCCTTTCTCCGCATCCCCGCCAACATCTGTCGTTTCCTGACTTGTTCATTTCAGCCATTCTGACTGGTGTGAGGTGGTATCTCATTGAGGTTTTGATTTGGATTTCCCTGATGCCGAGCGATATTGAACACTTTTTCATGTGTCTGTTGGCCATTTGGATGTCTTCTTTGGAAAAATGTCTGTTCATGTCTTCTGCCCATTTCTTGATTGGATTCATCGTTCTTTGGGTGTTGAGTTTGATGAGTTCTTTATAGATTTTGGATACTAGCCCTTTATCTGATATGTCATTTGCAAATATCTTCTCCCATTCTGTCGGTTGTCTTTTGGTTTTGTTGACTGTTTCTTTTGCTGTGCAAAAGCTTTTTATCTTGATGAAGTCCCAATAGTTCATTTTTGCCCTTGCTTCCCTTGCCTTTGGCGATGTTTCTAGGAAGAAGTTGCTGCGGCTGAGGTCAAAGAGGTTGCTGCCTGTGGTCTCCTTTAGGATTTTGAGGGACTCCTGTCTCACATTGAGGTCTTTCAACCATTTGGAGTCTATTTTTGTGTGTGGTGTAAGGAAATGGTTCAGTTTCATTCTTCTGCATGTGGCTATCAAATTTTCCCAACACCATTTGTTGAAGAGACTGTCTTTGTTCCATTGGACATTCTTTCCTGCTTTGTCAAAGATGAGTTGACCATAGAGTTGAGGGTCCATTTCTGGGCTCTCTATTCTGTTCCATTGATCTATGTGTCTGTTTTTGTGCCAGTACCATGCTGTCTTGATGATGACAGCTTTGTAATAGAGCTGGAAGCCCGGAATTGTGATGCCGCCGGCTTTGCTTTTCTTTTTCAACATTCCTCTCGCTATTCGGGGTCTTTTCTGGTTCCATACAAATTTTAGGATGATTTGTTCCATTTCTTTGAAAAAAGTGGATGGTATTTTGATGGGGATTGCATTGAATGTGTAGATTTCTCTAGGTAGCATTGACATCTTCACAATATGTGTTCTTCCAATCCATGAGCATGGAACGTTTTTCCATTTCTTTGTGTCTTCCTCAATTTCTTTCATGAGTGTTTTATAGTTTTCTGAGTACAGATCCTTTGTCTCTTTGGTTAGATTTATGCCTAGGTATCTTATGGTTTTGGGTGCAATTGTAAATGGGATCGGCTCCTTAATTTCTCTTTCTTCTGTCTTATTGTTGGTGTATAGGAATGCCACTGACTTCTGTGCATTGATTTTATATCCTGCCACTTGACTGAATTCCTGTATGAGTTCTAGCAGTTTTGGGGTGGAGTCTTTGGGGTTTTCCACATAAAGTATCATATCATCTGCAAAGAGTGAGAGTTTGACTTCTTCTTTGCCAAATTGGATGCCTTTGATTTCTTTTTGTTGTCTGATTGCTGTGGCTAGGACTTCCAATACTATGTTGAATAGCAGTGGTGATAGTGGACATCCCTGCCGCGTTCCTGACCTTAGGGGGAAAGCTCTCAGTTTTTCCCCATTGAGAATGATATTTGCTGTAGGTTTTTCATAGATGGCTTTTATGATATTGAGGTATGTACCCTCTATGCCTATACTCTGAAGAGTTTTGATCAAGAAAGGATGCTGTACTTTGTCAAAAGCTTTTTCTGCATCTATTGAGAGGATCATATGATTCTTGTTCTTTCTTTTGTTAATGTATTGTATTTCATTGATTGATTTGTGGATGTTGAACCAACCCTACAGCCCAGGGACAAATCCCACTTGGTCATGGTGAATAATCCTTTGAATGTACTGTTGGATCCTATTGGCTAGTATTTTGGTGAGAATTTTTGCATCCATATTCATCAGGGATATTGGTCTGTAATTCTCCTTTTGGATGGGGTCTTTGTCTGGTTTTGGGATCAAGGTAATGCTGGCCTCATAAAAGGAGTTTGGAAGTTTTCCTTCCATTTCTATTTTTTGGAACAGTTTCAGAAGAATAGGTATTAATTCTTCTTGAAATGTTTGGGAGAATTCCCCTGGGAAGCCATCTGGCCCTGGGCTTTTGTTTTTTGGGAGATTTTTGATGACTGCTTCAATTTCCTTAGTGGTTATAGGTCTGTTCAGGTTTTCTATTTCATCCTGGTTCAGTTTTGGTAGTTGATACATCTCTAGGAATGCCTCCATTTCTTCCAGGTTATCTAATTTGCTGGCATAGAGTTGCTCATAATATGTTCTTATAATTGTTTGTATTTCTTTGGTGTTGGTTGTGATCTCTCCTCTTTCATTCATGATTTTGTTGATTTGGGTCATTTCTCTTCTCTTTTTGATAAGTCTGGCCAGGGGTTTATCAATCTTGTTAATTCTTTCAAAGAACCAGCTCCTAGTTTCGTTGATCTGTTCTACTGTTCTTTTAGTTTCTATTTCATTGATTTCTGCTCTGATCTTTATGATTTCTCTTCTCCTGCTGGGTTTAGGCTTTATTTGCTGTTCTTTCTCCAGCTCCTTTAGGTGTAGGGTTAGGTTGTGTACTTGAGACCTTTCTTATTTCTTGAGAAAGGCTTGTATTGCTATATACTTTCCTCTTAGGACCGCCTTTGCTGCATCCCAAAGATTTTGAATAGTTGTGTTTTCATTTTCATTGGTTTCCATGTAGTTTTTTAATTCTTCTTTAATTTCCTGGTTGACCCATTCATTCTTCAGTAGGATGCTCTTTAGCCGCCATGTATTTGAGTTCTTTCCGACTTTCCTCTTGTGATTGAGTTCTAGTTTCAAAGCATTGTGGTCTGAAAAGAGGCAGGGAATGATCCCAATCTTTTGGTACCGGTTGAGACCTGATTTATGACCTAGGATGTGATCTATTCTGGAGAATGTTCCATGGGCACTAGAGAAGAATGTGTATTCCGTTGCTTTGGGGTGGAATGTTCTGAATATGTCTGTGAAGTCCATTTGGTTCAGTGTGTCATTTAAAGTCTTTATTTCCTTGTTAATCTTTTGCTTAGACGATCTGTCCATTTCAGTGAGGGGGGTGTTAAGGTCCCCCACTATTATTGTATTGTTGTCAATGTGTTTCTTTGCTTTTGTTATTAATTGCCTTATATAATTGGCTGCTCCCATGTTAGGGGCATAGATATTTACAATTGTTAGATCTTCTTGTTGGATAGATCCTTTAAGTAGGATCTAGTGTCCTTCCTCATCTCTTATTACAGTCTTTGGTTTAAAATCGAATTTGTCTGATAGAAGGATTGCCACCCCAGCTTTCTTTTGGTGTCCATTAGCATGGTCAGTGGTTTTCCACCCCCTCCCTTTCAATCTGGGGGTGTCTTTGGGTCTAAAATGAGTCTCTTGCAGACAGCATATCAATGGGTCTTGTTTTTTAATCCAGTCTGATAGCCTGTGTCTTTTGATTCTGGCATTGAGCCCATTTACATTCAGGGTAACTATTGAAAGATAGGAATTTAGTGCCATTGTATTGCCTGTAAGGTGACTGTTACCGTATATTGTCTGTTTTCCTTTCTGGTCTATGTTGCTTTTAGGCTCTCTCTTTGCTTAGAGGACCCCTTTCAAGATTTCCTGTAGGGCTGGTTTTGTGTTTGCAAATTCCTTTAGTTTTTGTTTGTCCTGGAAGCTTTTTATCTCTCCTTCAATTTTCAATGACCGCCTAGGTGGATATAGTATTCTTGGCTGCATATTTTTCTCATTTAGTGCTGTGAATATATCCTGCCAGTCCTTTCTGGCCTGCCAGGTCTCTGTGGATAGGTCTGTTGCCAATCTAATGTTTCTACCCTTGTAGGTTACATATCTCTTCTCCCGAGCTGCTTTGAGGATTTTCTCTTTGTCTATGAGACTCGTAAGTTTTACTATTAGATGTCGGGGTGTTGACCTATTTTTATTGATTTTGAGAGGGGTTCTCTGTGCTTCCTGGATTTTCATGCCTGTTTCCTTCCCCAAATTAGGGAAGTTCTCTGCTATAATTTGCTCCATTATACCTTCTGCCCCTCTCTCTCTTTCTTCTTCTTCTGGGATCCCAATTATTCTAATGTTGTTTCTTCTTATGGTATCGCTTATCTCTCGAATTCTGCCCTCGTGATCCAGTAGTTGTTTATCTCTCTTTTTCTCAGCTTCTTTATTTTCCATCATTTCATCTTCTATATTACTGATTTTCTCTTCTGCCTCATTTATTCTAGCAGTTAGCGCCCCCATTTTTGATTGCACCTCATTAATAGCCTTTTTGATTTCTACTTGGTTGGATTTTAGTTCTTTGACTTCTCCAGAAAGGGTTTCTCTAATAACTTCCATATTTTTTTCAAGCCCAGCTAGTATCTTTAAAGTGATGATTCTGAACTCTAGATCTGACATCGTACTAATGTCTGTATTGAGTAGGTCCCTGGCAGTCGGTCCTATTTCTTGTTCTTTTTGTTGAGGTGATTTTTTCCATCTTGTCATTTTGTGCAGAGGAGAATAGATTAATGAGAGAACAAAATGCTAGCAGAGTAACAACGTCCCCAGAAAATATACTCTAAACAAATCAGAAAAGACCTGAAGCAGTGGGAAAAGAAAGGGAAAGAGAGAAAAAAGAAAAAGATAAAGATAAAAACAAAAACAAACAAATCAAAACAATAACAACAAAAAAAAAACAGAATGTGATCAAATATGATCAGGCTGGTATATAGATCAGAGCCACACACGAGATTTGGGGTGTATTTTGGTCTTTTAGAAGAAAGTGCCTCCCAAAATTTTAAAGAAAGAAAAACTTATATATGTACAAAAATAAGGCTTGAGATGATGAAGGGATGGAATATGACTGTAAAGATGGAAATTATAAAAAATTTTATAAAAGGAATTGATAAGAAGTTGTTTGAAAATAGAAAGAAGAGGATTTAAAAAAAGAAAAAAGAAAAAAAAAAAGGGAGAGGATGTGATCAGGCAGGGGAATAGAAAACACCATATACTATAGATTTAGGGTATATTTTAATCTGTTAGAAGAAACTATCTCAAAATTTTATAGAGAGAACAACTTATATATATAAGCCAAAAATACGGGTAACTACTCTGAAGGGATAGAATATGACTCTCAAAATGAAAAATAAAAATGTTTTTTTTTAAAAAAGGGATTGATAAGATGTTGGTTGAAAAAGGGAAAAAGAAAAATTCAGAAAAAAAAAGACAGTTAAAAAAAATTAAGTTTGAAAGACTAAAGAATCATGGTAAAAAAGCCATGAATTCTATGTGCAGTAGTCCCCTAGCGCTGGAGTTCTGCCATTCTCATTGATCGGTAAATTTGGTCTTGGCTGGCTGTTCTTGCTGATCTTCTGGGGAGGGGCCTGTTGCCGTGGTTTCCAAATGTCTCTGCCGGAGGCAGAATTGCCCTGCCCTTGCCCCCTCCTGGCTAAGTAATCTGCTCGGGTTTGCTCTCCAGGGCTTATGTTCCCTGCGAGCTTTCTGTACAGCTTTGGAGGTGGAGAGTGAAAATGGCGGCCTCCCAATCTCCGCCCCGGAGGAGCCGAGAACTCGGGGCCCCGCTTCTCAGTGAGCCCCCAGAGAAAAGCCACCAGTCACTCCCGTCTACCCGGTCTCCGGCTGCACTCCGTGCTCACCCGGCCTGTGACCGCGCGTTTCTATCTCTGGCACCCGACCCCGGGTGGAGTCTCCAAACCCAGCAGATCCCTGAGGTGCACTCCCGCGCGGCTCCTCCCGGGGGAGGAAGGGGAGTCTCCCCGGATCTGCCACTTGTTGGGTCCTTGCTGGAGGAGCAGTGGCCCAACTGTGCCGCGGATCACGGTTTATGGCAACCCCAAGCTGAGAGCCCGCGCCTGGGCTCCGCCTCTGCAGCCGGCTTCCCTGCTCCGTTACCTGGGAGCTCTGCCACACTCAGGCACCCCCAGTCTTTCTGTGACCCCGAGGGTCCTTAGACCACACTGTCCCGGAGGGTTCCACCCCCCGCTTAGCCACCAAAGTGACGTCCCTCGGCGGAGCAGACTTTTAAAAGTTCTGATTTTGTGCTCCGTGGTTCTATCACTTGCCAGAAGCAGCCGCCGGAGGCCCCTCCCCCGCCGTCTATCCTCCCGAATATCGCCTCGGATTCATTTCTCCGCACGTCCTACCTTCCAGAAAGTGGTTGCTTTTCTGATGAGAGAGTTGTTGCTCTTCTTTTCTTCGATCTCCTGTTGAGTTTGTAGGTGTTCAGAATGGTTTGATCCCTATCCAGCTGAATTCCTGAGAGGAGATGAAATCCAGGTCTCCTACTCCTCCGCCATCTTGCTCCGCCCCCCCTAAAATGTTTTGATATCTATAGTTAAATGACAATAACTGACAAAAAACACAATATGAGAAATATGCGGGTAAGGAAACTTGGAACAATAGTTTCTAAGCCCTTGGAGCTCTGCAGTGACAACAGCTAACATATAGTATACTCTTTGAAATATGAACAAAAGGAAATGCATATTGGGAACGGTCACTGATGTTCATGTTAATAATAGATTACAATGTCTTTTTAAAAGTTTTAAACTTTTGCCTGTTTACTAAAAACACTAAAGTAAAATATTAAAGATATAGCCACCTCTACAATCCATACATAATTAATATTTATGACATATATTATGATCATGAACATGCTGTAGACGAATACAGATGGGATTCACATACCAGCCTGAATCTGGGAAACAAATGTTCCCAGAAAGGAAATATATTCATGATAACATTGCCCGGAGCTGGAAGATGACTAAATTTGTTGCCCAAGTTCGATATCTCAGAGATTGACATGGAAGGAGGACAATAACAGTTTTAATATTCAGCAGCTTTGAAGAATGAAGTGCTCTGAATGATCAAGTATCTGATTACTACATCTACCATCGGTATAATGAATGTGTGGATACGATTTTTAAAGAATTAGGATATGATAGAATATAATTTTCTTCTAAGTAATAGAAATAATTTAATGTTTCTTTGATGATTTGGAAGACACTTAAGGATCTCACAGAATCCACACAATAAACATTAGTCATCATTATTCTGAAGCTTTAGATGAATGCTGAGTAAGAGATAACTCCAGTTAATAAAAGGTATTGTTTTGGGAATAATGCAGGCCACAGCTCTCATTCTAATCCTGTCTTCTACTCAGGATGTGTCCTTAAGCAATGTATTCTCTCTGAGGAACTTTCCTTGTCATTACCATTGATTACTATTTTGTAAGTTTATCTAGAATATTTTTTGATTGAGAGAACTCCATGCTTACATTAGAGTACTGCTTAGATTGTTCATCTTTTAATATTAATTTGTGTTGTTTTACTTAAAAAACCCTGGGTATTTTCTTGGTCCAGGAAGTGAGTAGCCAGATTTAGCAGATTTGGGTCAGTGGGTCTAAGTCTGTTGAAACTCATCACATTTAAGATCAATTGTGTTCTGACTTATATCTATGTCCCCCAGTGCTCATCTAAATATAGTCCCCACGTAAAGAAATAAAAGAGATTTTTACTCTCGACATGGTCCATGCTTCCTCTTATTCACAGCTTTCTTTCTCAAGTTTTTCCCTTCCACTGGATTTCTCTCTTTCCTTCCTGGCCTTACCTCATGAAGTTCTCTGCATCTTTCAAGGTCAATTTCTAACATCAGGTCCTTCAAAATCTTGCTCACATTGTATCGTTGAGTGTATGTCATGTTCCAGGTACAGTGTCAAGGTGTGAAATAGCAAGATGCACAAGACAAGGTCCTTCCCTTTGGGAAACATACATTGTGGTGGAAGAGACTCCCCCAGAGATCACTTCAATAAGAGGTGGTGAGTCCAGCCATTAGAAGCGTTACAAACACACTATCCATTACTTATTTGAACCTCCAAAGCAGGTTGCTGATGTCCCTCTTATGACAACAATCTTATTCAGCAACTGAGTACAGTGAAAAGAGAAACTTAATTGAACTGAATTTTAATCCAAGATTTTTCACTTATGTGTGGTGACATCGAGCCAAATACTAAACAGTTCACTATTTATCTTTTTAATCTCCATTCATGGGAAAATACACACAACATAAAATTTACCATCTTGAAAATGTTTCAAGGTACTGGTCAGTAGTGTCATGTGCACTCACATTATTGTTCATCTAATCCCCAGATCTCTTTTTCATCTCGTAACCTCAGTAATTTTTTAATGAAAGAAATAAAAACAGTTACAGGTCTGTCCAGGAATTGAATAAGATAACATATATAAAACACCTACTTCAAAACCTGGCACATAGATGATAATGTTCAAATGACAGCTTTTCTTCTTTTTTTCTGTACCTCCTCTGTAATGAGTCACCATATTGTCTGAGGGAACCTATCTCAGATACAGATCGAATCTAAGGCTTCTATCACACTTTGTCTGATGTATTGTAACAGGTACTTTGTAGACAATCTAATAGGATGAGTGAGCAGACGAATGTGTACGAAAAGGGGATGGCGAACAGAAAGTAGGCATTTGAAGCATACTCAAATCAGAAAATCCCAAACCAGAAGTGTTGCCAATAGAGACCAATGAGAAATATATTAGGGAAAAAAAAAAAAGGCATAGTGCACAGATTCTGAAACTGAAGCGTGATGAATTAAAGGAAACTCTAGAGCCAGGCCTTATTTTACTACAATACTTCCCTTAAAACAAACACACACAAACAAACATCAAGTCGCAGACAGCCAAGTAGTTAAACAAGGTCGCACAGTGATACGGATATTCAGATGCAGCTCTGCTTATTTCTAGAATCATCTCATCTCATCCCATTGCCTGTTCTTCTGAAACATTAAATTATATATTATCTGCAGTAGCCACAATCTTGACTTTTATTTTTTCACACATTACTGTTAAAGGCATCTAAAAGGAATGCGAGTAATCACTAATGTTTCCTCCCTCTACAGAATATTATTAAATATAAGAGAAATAACAAACACAAGTAATTAATTCTTCCTCTTCCTTAATAATACCATTGAATTTAAGGCAGAGGAACACGTTTAGGAAATCTCTCGACTTAAAATGCTTCACAGAACTCCAAAGTAAGATGTACACGGGGGGACTATTCAAGTTCTGTCCAAATTATTTAATTGTGTCTCAGGGCCTTGGTGTATTCAGAAATGTAACAAGGAGGTGGAAATGTATCATAAAATCTGTATTTTAAAGAAATCTCTAGCTCAGAGTAAATGAAGGGGACTAGGGATCAATTACACTTGGGGATGTAATTTGAATAAATGAAAATGACAGAATGATTGAAGCTTGTATATTCAGGATGGTTGAATGAGTCTGATAGTGGATGACTGCCTTTTAATAATATGAATACAGGAGGAGAACGAGAGAGAGAGAGGGAAAGGATAAAATTACTAATGCTGTAAATATTTCGAGATGAAGTGGTGTGCCATTGCACAAAAGACGTTATGAATGAAATGGCTGGGATTGCCTTGGATGGAAAATGGAAAGTCCACTTGAATTTGCTGGGCTAATAGGGAAACACCTAAAAATGAAAATGTTGACACTTTTTAAGTCACTTTTTTAGGGAGATATTTTTATACATTAGCATCACGAACAATAGCTCAATTGAAGGTGAACAGAAATGCATTATCGAACTAATGGGCTAGTCCATGCAAAATTGAAAAGTAATTATTCCCTATGAATTTATTTTTTATTTATATCTCCCAAAACTTAAAGACATCATTGGCATATTGGTGCCCAAATATGTCTACACAAACACGTGTGCCCAAATATGTCTGTGTTCTCACATGCACATATACATGCACATGTAGTTTTACTTATACATGTGCTTATTAACATTTATGCATAAATGTTCTTATTAATAAAAGCAACTTCCTTACATGCTTCTTTTGAGGATTAAATGACATACATGTAAAGTGCTGAGTAGAATACATGTGAATTGGCAAGACGTCGGTAAGAAGAAAGATAAAGAGGGAATCTGAACAATATGCAGGAGGACATTCTGAGTTATATCAAATATGTCAGTATTAGTGTATTTTGAAACTGCTTAAAAGCATAAAGTTGAACAAAAATCAAAATGGCTCCAATAGGAACATCTGGGTGGCTCAGTGGGTTAGACATTTGCCTTCAGCTCAGGTCAAGATCCCAGAGTCCTGGGATTGAGTCCTGCGTGGGCTCCCCGCTGAGCGGGGAGCCTGCTTCTCCCTCTGCCTGCCACTCTCCCTGCTTGTGCTCTTTGACAAATAAATAAATAAAATCTTTAAAAAAAAACCATGGCTCCACTAAAGCTTCAGGGAAGCTTGATTTTATACTAAGTAACCTTTTTCCTTTCTTCTGCAAACTTCCCCTCCTCCCTCTTAGCTTTTTTTTCAGGAATCCAGTACCACCCTGAAAACAACTAAGGAGGCTGGCAGCAGGTACACAATTCCTGTTGAGGCCCACTTGATCCTGTCTTTCCCTATAAAACACCCAGAGCCCCTTCCTCTGGGTGGGCTTGGGGTTTTGAAGGCCCTCTGCTGCAGCCCCTTTGCCCAGCAAAGCAATAAAGCTATTGTTCCTTTTTATCCCAGGAAAGGGATATCTTGGCTCTGAAGCATGGAGGTCGTTTTTCGACATTTGAGCTAAATTTACTTCTGGGATTCCTAAAGACCAAGGACCTAAGGATGGTTGCCAGTGCAGCCAACTGTGTTATTAGAGAGTTGGAACTTTCAGTCCCACCCCCTGACCTCTGGGGAGGAGAAGGGGGTTGGAAATTGCATTTAATTGCCAATGGCCAATGATTCAATCAATCATACCTATGTAATGAAGCCTCCATAAAAAAATAAAATGACTGGGTTTTGAGAGTTTCTGGGTTGGTGAAAACATGGAATTTTGGGGAGAATGGCACGCTTGGAAAGAACAGGAAGTTTGACATCTTTTCCCCACACCTTGCCATATTCATCTCTTCCATCTGGCTGTTCCTGAGTTATAGCCTTTTATAATAAACCAGTAATCTAGTGAGTAAATGGGTTTTCTGAGCTGCTCTGGCAAATTAATCAAACCCAAGGAGAAGGTCGTGGGAACCTCTGATTTATAGTCAGTCCATCAGAAGCACAGATGACAACCTGGGCTTGATGCTGGCATCTGCAGTGGGGTGGAGGCAGTCTTGAAAGACTGAGCCCTTAACTTGTGGGATCCGAGACTATCCCTGGGTGGAGAGTGTCAGAATTGACACCTAGCTTGTAGGTGTGGGGAGAAAACCTTCCCCCCCCCCACACACATTGGAAATTTGGGTTCCAGAATTTCTTAAAAGAAGCACAGTGCTACAGTTTACAGAGCACACAGAACAGAGTCTCCATACAGCAGAACAGGGAGATTCTACCATGAAAAATTCAGAAGTTTTTCTGCTAAGAAACCAGTGTTTGGGCAATATGCTGTAATTTATAAAGGATCACAGGTGATAATTCACAAGGGATCAATATGAGGGCTCCCAGTATAAGCAGTCTATCTGCTCTTTTTCTTTTCAATGGCTGTGTGTTTATGAAGATGCACAGATAGAATGATAATGGGAATCTACGATCAAGCCATGATGTATACTCTGTGGATGTAATGTTCATTATGCATTTTTTCTGTTAATTAAACTGCTGCCTTTAAACTTAAGCTGCTCATAAAATGGCGAGAAGAAGGGCAGGGAAGGAGAAGACAAAGTTTTACTACAGTAGATATCTTTATGAGTATTAGATAGAGATATACTAGTATAGTAGCATGACAGGAATACTTAAAATGAAGATTACATGTAAAGATATATTTTGGATTGTTTCTACCATTTATTGCTAGAATTTCCTTCATAACACTCAACTCACTCATATTCATAATTATTCATCCAATCAATATTTATTGAGTACCAACTTGATGTCCACCACTGTCGTAGAATTTAGGGATGTAACTGTGAGGAAAATAGAAAAAAAAAAAATCCTACCTCATGAGTCTTTCATTCTAAAATGGGAGACCGACAATCTTTTTTTAAAAAAAATTTTATTGTTATGTTAATCACCATACATTACATCATTAGTTTTTGATGTAGTGTTCCAGGATTCATTGTTTGTGCACAACACCCAGTGCTCCATGCAGAACGTGCCCTCGTTAATACCCATCACCAGGTTAACCCATCCTCCCATGCCCCTCCCCTCTAGAACCCTCAGTTTGTTTTTCAGAGTCCATCGTCTCTCATGGTTCGTCCTCCCCTCCAATTACACCCCTTCATTCTTCCCCTGCTGCTATCTTCTTCTCTTTTTTTCTTAACATATATTGCATTATTTGTTTCAGAGGTACAGATCTGTGATTCAACAGTCTTGCACAATTCACAGCGCTCACCATAGCACATACCCTGCCCAGTGTCTATCACCCAGCCACCCCATCCCTCCCACCCCCCACCACTCCAGCAATCCTCAGTTTGTTTCCTGATATTAAGAATTCCTCATATCAGTGAGGTCATATGATACATGTCTTTCTCTGATTGACTTCTTTTTTTTTTTTTTAGAGAATGAGAGAGAGAGAGCACATGAGAGGGGGGAGGGTCAGAGGCAGAAGCGGGCTCCCTGCTGAGCAGGGAGCCTGATGCGGGACTCGATCCAGGGACTCCAGGATCATGACCTGAGCCGAAGGCAGTCGCTTAACCAACTGAGCCACCCAGGCGCCCTCTCTGATTGACTTCTTTCGCTCAGCATAACACCCTCCAGTTCCATCCACGTCATTGCAAATGGCAAGATCTCATTCCTTTTGATGGCTGCCTAATATTCCATTCCACCTTCTTTATCCATTCATCTGCTGATGGACATCTTGGCTCTTTCCACACTTTGGCTATTGTGGACATTGCTGCTATAAACATTGGGGTGCACATACCCCTTCAGATCCCTACATTTGTATCTTTGGGGTAAATACCCAGTGTAGAAGGGTTCCCCTTTCTCCACATCCCCACCAACATCTGTCGTTTCCTGACTTGTTAATTTTAGCCATTCTGACTGGTGTGAGGTGGTATCTCATTGAGGTTTTGATTTGGATTTCCCTGATGCTGAGCCATGTTGAGCACTTTTTCACGTGTCTGTTGGCCATTTGGATATCTTCTTTGGAAAAATGTCTGTTCATGTCTTCTGCCCATTTCTTGATTGGATTCTTTGTTCTTTGGGTGTTTAGTTTGATAAGTTCTTTATAGATTTTGGATACTAGCCCTTTATCTGATATGTCATTTGCAAATATCTTCTCCCATTCTGTTGGTTGTCTTTGGGTATTTTGGTTTTGTTGACTGTTTCTTTTGCTGTGCAAAAGCTTTTTATCTTGATGAAGTCCCAATAGTTCATTTTTGCCCTCACTTCCCTTGCCTTTGGCAATGTTTCTAGGAAGAATTTGCTGTGGCTGAGGTCAAAGAGGTTGCTGCCTGTGTTCTCCTTTAGGATTTGGATGGACTCCTGTCTCACATTGAGGTCTTTCAACCATTTGGAGTCTATTTTTGTGTGTGGTGTAAGGAAATGGTCCAGTTTCATTCTTCTGCATGTGGCTATCCAATTTTCCCAACACCATTTGTTGAAGAGACTGTCTTTTTTCCATTGGATATTCTTTCCTGCTTTGTCAAAGATGAGTTGACCATAGAGTTGAGGGTCCATTTCTGGGCTCTCTATTCTGTTCCATTGATCTATGTGTCTGTTTTTGTGCCAGTACCATACTATCTTGATGATGACAGCTTTGTAATAGAGCTGGAAGCCCGGAATTGTGATGCCACCAGCCTTGCTTTTCTTTTTCAACATACCTCTGGCTATTCGGGGTCTTTTCTGGTTCCATACAAATTTTAGGATTATTTGTTGCATTTCTTTGAAAAACGTGGATGGTATTTTGATGGGGATTGCATTGAATGTGTAGATTGCTCTAGGTAGCATTGACATCTTCACAATATTTGTTCTTCCAATCCATGAGCATGGAACATTTTTCCATTTCTTTGTGTCTTCCTCAATTTCTTTCATGACTATTTTATAGTTTTCTGAGTAAAGATCCTTTGCCTCTTTGGTTAAATTTATTCCTAGGTATCTTATGGTTTGGGGTGCAATTGTAAATGGGATCGACTCCTTAATTTCTCTTTCTTCTGTCTTGTTGTTGGTGTATAGGAATGCCACTGACTTCTGTGCATTGATTTTATATCCTGCCACTTGACTGAATTCCTGTATGAGTTCTAGCAGTTTTGGGGTGGAGTCTTTGGGGTTTTCCACATAAAGTATCATATCACCTGCAAAGAGTGAGAGTTTGACTTCTTCTTTGCCAATTTGGATGCCTTTGATTTCTTTTTGTTGTCTGATTGCTGTCACTAGGACTTCTAATACTATGTTGAATAGCAGTGGTGATAGTGGACATCCCTGCCGCATTCCTGACCCTAGGGGGAAATCTCTCAGTTTTTCCCCATTGAGAATGATATTCGCTATAGGTTTTTCATAGATGGCTTTTATGATATTGAGGTATGTACCCTCTATGCCTATACTCTGAAGAGTTTTGGTCAAGAAAGGATGCTGTACTTTGTCAAATGCTTTTTCTGCATCTATTGAGAGGATCATATGATTCTTGTTCTTTCTTTTGTTAATGTATTGTATCACGTTGATTGATTTGCAGTTGTTGAACCAACCTTGCAGCCCAGGGATAAATCCCACTTGGTCATGGTGAATAATCCTTTGAATGTACTGTTGGATCCTATTGGCTAGTATTTTGGTGACAATTTTTGCATCCATGTTTATCAAGGATATTGGTCTGTAATTCTCCTTTTTGATGGGGAGACCGACAATCTATAAGATACACATGCAAAATATATTAAATGTTAAGTGTGGATAAATACAGGGAAGGTGGAGGATAAGAAGTATCAGAGTATTCAGAAAAGGCTTACTAAAAAGAATAAAGAAAAGGTGTCATTTAGGGTAAAACCTGAAGGAAGTGAAAGAACAAGCCATGTGGATAGCCAGGAGAAAAACATTTCGAGGAGAGGAAAGGGAAGGTCAAAGTATGTCTATTAATCTTTGTAAAAAACATCCCATGACAGGTGGGAATGGTGTGATGTTTTACTCTCCCCTCTGTCTCTAAAGCCCAGCATTGTATCTGGCACATATTAAGTCTTTAAAATGTATTTCTTTTAATAAAAATGGATTAATATTGAATAACCCTTCATGTTGCTTACTTCTACTTTTCTCTCAGTTAAAATGTTACACACTTAAGTAGTTCTCACCAACTTCTATTATGGCATTATGTCTTTGGTCATATGAGCTCGTAGCAGTGCATGCATGCTCTTCCCTCAAGAGCGTGTATCACAATTAGAATTAATTTGATCTGAAGATTATTTATCAAACTTTACCAGCGAGACCTGGTTTTACATATTGTAACATCTCCAGTGACTGACATTTGACATATGGCAGATGCCCAATAAATGTTTAGTGAATGGACGCATGATAGCAATGTTCTAAATATTTTCATCTTCTGCTCTAAATTATTAGTCAATGAACTTGCATCCAAATTTACCCAGAAAATAAAAGCCATCTGATTGGAACTTTTCACCTGAAGAATATCTACATCTGCACCCATCCTCATTCTTTCATTTCACAAAAGTAAGCTTCCATCCATGTTTTTTCCCCTTCCTTTTTTATGTAATGCTTACAATGATGATGACAATGTTGAAATACAGTTTATTTGGCACTCAAAGTATACCAGATTCTTCTCTGTCTCTCTCTCTCTCTTTTTTTAGGAAACTTACATTGTCTCTCATATAATTATACAGTCTCTCAACTCAATTAGCTTTTGAGTGTTCTCTTTAACTCTCATTAAAAATAAAATAAGACTGTTGAATCCCAGACTGTACCTCTGAAACAAATAATACATCATATGTTAAAAAAAAAAAAAAAAAGAAGATAGCAGGAAAGGAAAAATGAAGGGGGAGAAATCAGAGGGGGAGACGAACCATGAGAGACTATGGACTCTGAAAAACAAACTGAGGGTTCTAGAGGGGAGAGGGGTGGGGGGATGGGTTAGCCTGGTGATGGGTATTAAAGAGGGCACGTACTGAATGGAGCACTGGGTGTTATATGCAAACAATGAATCATGGAACACTACATCAAAAACTAATGATGTAATGTATGGTGATTAGTATATAACATAATAAAATAAAAAATAAATTAATTAAATAAAGTAAAATCCTCACTTAAGTCCACACTCCCTTCAGATATTTCTTAATTTATTTTTACCCACAGTGAAACATCTCGAAAGAGTTGAAGGGGTTTAAGGAGAAATCTTTCACTTCTCCAACCTCAATCCTCTCTCATAAGGCTGTCATCAGAACAGTCCAACTTAAGTCACCAATGGCTTTCATGGAATTGAAACAAATGGATGTTTTTCCTATCTGCATCTTGCTTGCTTTTGGCTGATATGTTTTCTTACCAAGAATGATGACATTTTCTCTTCCCTGCCTTCTATAACAAAAAACTCTTAGTTTTTCTCTTATCCCTGAAGACCTGCCTTCTCTGCTTTGCACCTATCAGCACGGCAATTAAATGTGGAATGCTTTAGGCAGAACCTGGTCCATGGAAATGTGTTATTTTCTATGTGCTCCTCTAAATAAATTTTACCCATGTCCACTTAAGGTCATATTTATATATGGAGGGATAACAAAACTCTGTTCTTTGTCCAGTCTTCTCTTTTGAGATCTAAACTCATATTTCAAACTTTCTATTTAACATCTCCACACAGATGATTTAATGGCACCTTAAACTTAACATGTCCAAAATCAAACTCATATTTTTATAATCCAAACTTGGCCTATTCCCAGTATTTCTTGTCTCACTGGATAGCACTATTATCCATCTAGTCACTCAACATGGAAGCCTAGGCATAATTAGTAAGATTTTTCTTACCACATCTTCTAATATTACTTTCAAAACATATCTTGAATTTATTATTTCTCTGTATCAATACCAAGGTAATAACTAACTATGCCTCTTGAATGAAATGTGAAATAGCCTATAAACCAGTCAATTGTTTTCTACTTTCTTCAAATATATGTCACAGAAAAGAATGTTATTTTTATTGAACATTTTATCACCATTCCCTGTATAACACACATCCATGACTTCCCATTGCTCTTAGCATAAAGTCAAAGTTCCTTAATGTTCTTAATAAGCTTTGCAGAGTGCAAGTCTGACCTTATATAATAGCACTATTCCATAACCCACACTCTCTCCAAATTCCACTTTTTACCATGTTGGCCTTCTTTCATGTGTTTTGATCTTACTTTGTCTCTGAATCTTTATGCATGCACTTCTAAGTGCATGAAGCCTTCTTTTGCCTTCTTCACTGTGGTAGATGCTTACATGGTGGTCCCTCATAAACCCCACAGCTGGAATTATACCCTCTTGCAGCCCGTCCTGCACTGACTCTGGATTAGCCAAGTAATTTGCTTTGACCAAATAGACATTAGGGAGCTAAGGCCTAATAAGTTCTTGTACCTTAAGTTTGGTCCTCTTAGGACATTCTCTGTGGAAGATAGCCATCATGCTGTAAAGAAGCTTGGGGTAGGTTACTGAATTGTAAGACAGCACTTAGAGAATGAGAAAGAGGTCACATGAAGGGGTACTAATGCACCTGACCTGTGAGTGAAGGTTTCTTAGATTATTTATTCCAATCTAGGTGCCAACTAAATGCAACCAATTTATTGGAGACAATCAATTACATAGAACAAACAAACTCCACAGTCATGAATCCAAAGGATCACACCCAAAATTATTATCTTTTAAGCCACTACATTTTATGTTGACTGGGGGCCAAGGGGAGATGTATGGTTGTTATAAAACAATAATAACTGATATTTACCTGGTTAACCCATACTTCTCTTTCATAGCTAAACTTAATCGATGAAGCCTTCTCTGAGTTACTAGAACAGTTAAATAAAAATAATAATAATAATCAGTACTAATTCAGTATTTACTATATGCATGGCACTATTTCAAGTACTCTCCACATATTAACTCGTTTAATCTTTGAAATAGTGGGTGGTACTAACATCCAAATAGTAATAGGTAGCAACATCAACTCCATTTTACAGACACAGTAAACTGAAAAACAAAACTAAGAATATTAGCTACCTGTTAACCCCTGCTTAGAATCCCCACTGTTATAAGAAATTCCTTAATATCATAGCATTTGTAACAGTTCTAGTTATACATGTCATTGCATGACTATTCAGTTAATATATTGAAGTACCAAAGAAGACAAGGGCCATGACTATCTTTCCCCTCTCCATTTTATCATCATGACCAATTTGTGTGGGGTTTATAGAATATTTTTTTTTAGTTGAGTGATTTGATGATTAAATTAAGGATTGGGTGGTCAACTCTCAGGCATGGTCTCCCACGTATTTCATGACATCTACTTGATCCTAAAATGTCATAAAAGATTATATAATTTTTTTTAAGATTTTATTTATTTATTTGAGAGAGAGAGAATGAGAGACAGAGAGTAGGAGAGGGAGGAGGGTCAGAGGGAGAAGCAGACTCCCTGCTGAGCAGGGAGCCTGATGCGGCACTCGATCCCGGGACTCCAGGATCATGACCTGAGCCGAAGGCAGTTGCTTAACCAACTGAGCCACCCAGGTGCCCCTAAAAGATTATATAATTTATGTGACAATGTAAACTGTCATTCTGGCAATATGGAAGAATTAAAAAAAAATCCAGAAATAGTTCTTGTTGCAAAATATCTAGAATTAGTACTTGAAACATAACAAATATCTTTTTAATTGCATGTCTAGCCTTAAAAAAGTAAAGACTACACTGCCCCCCCTCCGCCTTGGGAGGAAAAATTGGAGTTAAAATTAAAGAAGAAAGAAAAGAAAGAAGAAACAAAAATGTACCCAGAGATAAACTGATGGAGATGTCATAACTTCCCTGGGAGCATTTCACCATCTTTCTTTTTTTTAACAGCTTTATTGAGGTATAACTGATATACAAAGAATTACACGTATTTCGTGTGTACAGTTTGATGAGTTTGGACATTCGCCAATACCACAATCAAGATAACAATCATATTCAACTCCATCAACAGATGAGTGAATGGATAAAGAATGGACAAAGAGAAGGTGGTACACAAAGGAATATTATCCAGCATTTCATCATCTTGACACACAAAATGCTTGGTTATAGTCATTACAAGGGTGTCAAGAGAGAAATCCTTAGAACTGCACAAGGTGCAGAATAGAACCAATACCCATGTATGAAGATAGGACTTTTGTGAAGGTGTATATTAGAAATATCTACCTGGTAAAAGAAAGACACAGGAAATTCAACTCTGCCAGCATGGCTGTCAATCAGACCATCAGTCAGAAGATAGTATCTCCCCTGGAAATCTAAAGTCACTTGTCTCCTCTTACCTGGACTTGGTGTTTTAATTTGCTCTCTGGAAGGTATGGGAAACTCCACACTAGTAAATGGCTTTATCATAGCAGTAGTCTTACAGAAGCAGAGACAGCTATCTTCTAGAACATATCACCAATGAAGAGTGAATGACATTCCCAGATGAAGTCCCTCCAAATGTGAGTTCACAATAAAACATTTGAAAAATACAAAATGCTTTATCAGAAACAGTAAGGAACAGAATTAGGTAAAACAATATAAGATATTTTAAAAAATAATTAGATATAAAAAAGATACAAAAACTTAACAAAAGGAAAGTGCTATATAAAGTGAGAACAAATTAGAAAAAACAAACAGAAAAAAATAGAAATTCTAGAAATGAGAGTTATATTTACTGGAATCAGGAAGCACAATGTATGCTTGAAAGAGCAGATTGGATCTAGCTGAAAGAGAATTACTGAACTGGAAGATGGATATAAAAAAATTACCAAGGATGCAGCTCCCAGGGACTCAGAAATAGAAAATATGAAAGAACAATTCAAAAGAGGTACATGATAAGTTATAATTCCATTCATAATTCTAGGGGATAATAGAAAAATTGGAAAGATGAAATATTTTAGATCGTTTCTGAGAATTTTCCATAATTAAAGAGTGAAATGAATCCTCTGATTTAGGACAATTGGACGACTTAGGCAGGATAAATAAATCCATATCTAAGCATATCATAGTTAGGAATAATGACAAAGACAAATATAAGATCCCAGGGCCTTAGAGAAAAAAAAGATAGACTACCTGCCAAGAAGACCCTGTGGCCCTAAGTGATTTTTCTGGAAGCCAGAAGGTAGCATAATGTTATTTTCCAAATACACTAAGAGAAAATAACTGTTAGACTGAGATTGTGTAAATAGTTAATCCATTATATGAAAAGATGTTGAAATAAAAATATTTTCAAACAAAAATAAGCTCAGAATTTTATCATTCACAGTCTTTCAAACAAATTTTGAAAGATTCTTTGAGGAAACAAACAAACAAGAAACCACAAGAAGAACTGAGCTATGAGAAGGCATGGTGGGCAGAGACACTGATAAATTTATAGACAAATCTAAACAAAAACTAATGTTGTCCATATTATAATAATGTGTATTTTGTGGACAGGGGAAAAACCAAGGTAGAGTGAAAAACACAGACAGAAATCATGTAAGACAGACTGTGGATCAGAGAAAGTATTTCAAATTCCTGTAATTATGCTGGAGGAAAGAATGAATAAAAATTTAATTATGCTCATTAGATTTTTAAGAGTAACTTAAAACTCTTAAGAGAAATAAAGTGTATATTCTTCACATCCCTTGAGAGGGAAATTGGAATTAAAAAAAAAAAAACCCACTCAATCTTTAAAAACAGAAAAAAAATACAGTAAGAAATATATAGAGAAAAATCAGGGTTAATGAATCACAAAACATGGAAATAGTCCTAATGTATTAGTAAGTGATAACTTTAAACAACTCATCTCTCTGGCTAAGAGTGATCATACTGATTAAAAGTATTTCCAACACTATACACTTTCTAAGACATATTCTATAACACAGAGACACAGAAAAAAAATTTTTAAGTAGACCCCCAAAAGTGTGAGCAGACTTCAACTACTCGAAAGAGTCACATTCAAAGTTTTGCAGTGACTCTAGCAGCAGGGAGAGATTACTTCCTATCCTGGACAACCTTAATAGTCCTTGCACTGTGATATGTATTTGAAGCCTGGTCTTTAAAAGTGCATATTTCAAAAAAAAAAAAAGTGCATATTTCATTCCTCCGTTTGTTTGATTTTTTGTTTGGTAAAATACTGTATTTCCTCAAACTCCTTCCTGCTTTATTTTTTTCCCCATCTGGGATATCATGTTATTTATGTTTACTATCTATTTCACTCCGGTAGAATGGAAGCTCTAAGAGGTCAGAAATTTCAGTCTGGTTAATTTCTTGCTCTATCTCTGGTGCCCAGAGTGTCTGATAGAAATTAGGTATTCAACGAATTTACATTAATATGATTATTGGCTAATCTGCAGAGCTGGTCACCTGTAATAAATCATTTTGAGATGATAAAATGCCTATTATGCAAATGTATGTGTACTCGGTCTTTGCAGCACAGCTAATTTCTGAATGAGGTACTGCCTGCATTACAGCATTTAAACAGACATCCATAAAGGAATTATGGGGAGAAATGAGAGCAATCTGCCTTTAGTTTGCATATTCCCCTGTTATTCTGTGTTAATTATTTGCACAAATACGGTTCTGAACTCTTACCTACTAAGACATTTCTAAAGAGAAAGAACGTCTTGATATTACAAAAAGAGGAAGCCAGTTGTTGCTTTAGGTATGAAGAATACATTATTTACTCCCATAGCTATTGTCATTCAATTCCTTTAGGTTTTAACAAGCATTACATCGCAATAGTGTTGCAATTTGCAAATATTACTCTGGAACATCTAAAATATTTTAGGCAGCTCTAATAAAACTGGAATCCAGACAATAAATATGACTCTGATAAAACCTCTCCACAATTCTAACTCTGCTTTAGCATTTAATGCACCTTGTTCAAAGTTCCGCAGTGCCTAGTATCTCATTGGTACTCTTTGTATGTTCAATTCCTGTGCAAGAATAGCTTGTGGAGATTAAAATCCAAATGTAATATATTTTAGGAACTATTCATAACCGGATCCTACATCTGCAAAAATTAAAGCTCAAAGACCATGTCACACATCTTCTATATATACACTATCTTTTCTCAAGACAATTAAACCCATCAACTCAATGAATAAATTATGTTTGATTTTGTCATTTGGTTCTATAGACAATACATATATGTATAACTAAGTAATAACTTAGTTACGAATTTTTCTTACCCATTTCTTTATTATCTTTTTCCCTTATTGGCAAAATTAAGATTAAAATGTATTTTCAATGGCTTTTTGGCCAACTGTCTCATTTGAACACACTGTCAAAGGAATACTTAAAGCTATAACAGTGTGAGGTCTACATCCGCTGTTTTGTCCTGACTGGTTTCCATTCCCTTTTACTTTAAGAAATAGTCACTTGATTTTTTTTGTTGTAGACCTAACTACCTCCACTCTAGGCTTTCACAGTTAAGGATGGGTAAGTTTCATCTCCTGGCCAGAGGGATTGACCCATGACCAGGGCCTGACCAGTTGGAGAAATAGCATTCTTGTTCTATGTTAATTCAAAGGTGAGCACTTGATGCAGGATGAGCCAGTAAAAGCCATTCACCAACTTTTGCTAGGAATATTTGGAAGAGATTCCAAAGTACACTCAGATTATTAATACAATAGGAGGTAGTTCTGTTTCTGTTGGTGAATTTGTTTGCAGAAATCTACCTAAGGGCGCCTGGGTGGCTAAGTCCATTAAGCGTGTGCCTTTGGCTCAGGTCATAATCCCAGGGTCCTGGGATAGAGTCCCGCATCAGTCTCCCTGTTCCGCAGGAAGTCTGATTCTCCCACCCCTCCCTCACTCGGTCTATCAATCTCTCTCTCTCTCTCTCTCTCACTGTCTCTCTCAGATATATAAAAGTAAAATATTTTTTAAAAAATAAATTAAAAAAAAAGAAATATACCTTAGAATGAATGCAACACAAATGAAAACAGAATCAAGAGATGTAGAAATACTGATATCTATTAGCTTCCCTTTCTCTCTGATCCACCAACACTTCCCTAATTTTTACTCCTCTGACATGCAAGACATGATCCCTCTTGAGGGCCTCAGGGCCTTTGCACTGTCCTCTGTCTATAGTGCTATTCCACTAGATATCCAAATGGCTATTCTCTCACTCCTGCTAGGTCTTTATTGATATATAAACTGAGCAGTAAAACTTTCCTGGCCATGCCTGAGGCTGTCACACATTCTCATTTTACCTGCCCTTCCCCCCCCCATACCACGTATCCTTATGTAACAAATCATGGTTGTTGTTATTGTCTTGTTTGTTTTGTTTTTTATCTTGTTCTTGATCTGTTTCACTCAGTAGAATGAAAGCTACTTGAAAGCAACACATATCTATCTTTAATAAGCCAAATAAAACACTTAAGTTATGTTTAAAAGGAAACCAATTATACAATTTGCAAAAAACGTAAGTGGATTATGCCTTATTCATAAGGGTTTTGCAAATTAGTATCATAGATATAGACAACTCAGTGAATAATGTGCTAAGGAAAGAGGTATGTGATTAAGAGTAAACATGAGTATATAGTATACTTAAGAGAAGCTTTTATATACTGTTGTACAGGGCTTAGTGGGAAGTGTGGTGTAAGAACGCATGTTGTAATATGCATACACACACACAAGCATGGAAGAAATTATGAGTCATCTGAATAACTACATAAGTGTGTCACTCTGGTGTCACTTTTAGGACGAGGGGATGGATTTTTTGGTATTACCACTGTAAATTTATCTACCGAGGTCTTCTCTTGAGTATTGAGACTTAAATGCATACACATCTTATGATATTTAGATCATATGGTGATATTTAGAGCCTCAGAAACTTGCTGGAGGAGCTTTGCAGCACAATCTCAATTATAGGCTCAATGAAATTATACCAGACTACAGGCTAATTTAATTCCAAATTTACACAATGATGGTATTTAACAGTTTTGAGTGAGTCAATGAATGATTGAATAAATCGATACATGAATATATAAATTTGTATACTCTCATGGTTTAATCTTCCATTAATGAAAACAAATTGTAAAATCTATTAAAAATAAAGCCAACACTAATGATGTTTCTGCAAGTAAGGAATTTTGACGTCTTGATATATTTTCAGAGGTGTCAAGATTCTTTTCTGGTCATCTTTAAACTTATTTCTTTAAAATAAAAATCGTATTCACATTCTAACATAAAATATTTTTTCTAAATAAGTCATAATCTTTCTACGATAAGAAACCAGGAGCAAAAGTAGCATGTCTTTGTATACAAGGTATTGAATACCTTGCAAAATAAAGGACTGCAATTTCATCTGGCCTCATGATATATCATGCAATACTTGAAATGCATATTTTTATTCTCTTGGAATAGTTTTTCTTGGTTCTAAAAAAAGAATGTGGTAAGTTTTACATACTTCCTCTAACTCTTAAATCCACATGGTTTTTCAAATACAATCTAAAATATAGGTAGCTGGATGCTTCTTTTCAGGAAAAAAATATTTTCAGAACAAGAATAAAGAAGTTAAGTCTGTAATATAAAGGGAATGAATTGGCAATCATGCAGGGTTTTGTTTGTTTCAATTTGTTTTGTTTTATTTTCAATAACGTATGTTGAACATTATCCCAACAGAATATTTCTACAATATTACTACTTTGAAAATTTCCGATGGGGTTGTTTACTCTTGAGAATGAATTCTAAATCAATTGACTAAACATAGAATTAATATACAAATATACACATTCACACAAAAACATACTCTAGTGCTGTTTCTTTATTATTATGTTATGTTAATCCCCATACATTACATCATTAGTTTTAGATGTAGTGTTCCATGATTCATTGTTTGTGCATAACACCCAGTGCTCCATGCAGAACGTGCCCTCCTCAATACCCATCACCAGGCTAACACATCCCCCCACCCCCTCCCCTCTAGAACCCTCAGTTTGTTTTTCAGAGTCCATCGTCTCTCATGGTTCGTCTACCCCTCCGATTTCCCCCCCTTCATTCTTCCCCTCCTGCTACCTTCTTCTTCTTTTTTTTTTTTTTAACATATAATGTACTATTTGCTTCAAAGGTACAGATCTGTGATTCAACAGTCTTACACAATTCACAGCACTCACCATAGCACATACCCTCCCTAGTGTCTATCACCCAGTCACCCCCTCCCTCCCACCCCACCCCCACTCCAGCAACCCTCAGTTTGTTTCCTGAGATTAAGAATTCCTAGTGCTGTGTTTCTTAAAGTGAATGTACACATAAATCACCTGGGGATCTCATTAAATGCAGATTCTGATTCAGTAGGTCTGGGTCGGGGCCTGGATTCTCCATGTTTAACAAGTTCCCAAGTGATAGCCACACTGTGCTCCAAGGACCACACTTGGAGCAATAGAGTTTACATGGTTAAGTACAAGCCCCAATATGTTTTCAGCTCAAAGTTTTTTATATGATTTCTCCATTGTCCATTGTCCTCTTCTTTTTAATATTACTTAAGAAAAAGCTTAAGACATCCTGTTTCCCAATCATCTTACTGTTCTTTCATGATTGATTTTTTTTTTCCTTCTGAAGATAGTAAGATCTTTATCTCAAAACCCTAAACTTTCTTCCAGCCATGTCCGGATATACCTCTAAATAATTCTACCTGTTAGTCAAATAGACTTCTATCTACAGAATCAATGCTTTCTAATTTTTTCCTCAATAGCTTTGGAACATTTCTTTCCTCAATATTTTGTAATCTCACTGGATTGCCAGGTTGTTGTTTGGCATTTCTTTGTTTATTGTTAATTTTTTTTTTTCCTGAGTTCTAGGACAATAAGAAATATAACTGTTGAGGGGCACCTGGGTGGCTCAGTTGGTTGAGCATCGGACTCTTGAATTTGGCTCAAATCATGATCTCAGGGTCATGGGATCGAGCCCTGTGCAGGGCTCCATGCTCAGCATGGAGTCTGTTTGTCCCTCTCCCCTCTGCTCCCCACCTCCACCTGAACATGTGCACTCTCTTAGAAATAAATAAATAAATAAATAAATAAATAAATAAATAAATAAAATCATTAAAAAAAGAAATATAACTGTTAAATCTTTCAGCATTTAAATGTAATTTGTATTTTATTCCTGCTCTCTTATTTTCTTCCTTGTAATTACCCTAGTAAGTGGTTCATTTTCGATAGATTTTTTTTCATAAATATAAGATTAAGCCAAAAGAACAAACACATTTGTATATATTATTCATTTACTGGATAGTCCCTACTCTTTAATAGCTTATGGGATAACTGATTCTACAAGCAGAATAACCATTGAAATCCTGGATTTCCTTGAAAGATAGCCTCACTTATTACATTTATAATACCCTTGCTTGTTGAAGCTACTGCCCCAGAATCTTCTGTTTGTTGCAATTCCTGACTCCTGAAGGAGACCTACTTTTGCAACCTTTGATTATTAAAGCCTTCAATCAGGAGAAAACACCAGTTGATGGGTTCTTCTGTGAGTTTTGAGGGCTACTTTGAAGAGCAGTTCCACAGCCGAGACTTTCATGTTCATCTAATGATTAACATGAGAGGTAACCATATGGCAAATAGTTATGGGGAACTCATGAAGTTTTACAGAAACTTGTTCTCTGTTCTTTCTATCTAGCTGGGGCTTTAAGCAGTTCAAACTTCCCTATTGCTGTCGTTTGTCATAAATATTTCTCAAAATGCTAACACATAGATGGCACTCTTGTTGGTTTCCATTTGGAATAATAATAATAATAATAAATTCCCCACCTTTATATTTTATTGTCATAACCATGAGAATCTGGGAACAAGGCTGAGAAGCCCCAGGGCATGTGGCCATCTTAGTATGAAGTCCTGTACTGTTCCCATGCAGGAATGTCCTAGAGTGCCAAATATCCTGTGAAGATTTATCCAATAGTTAAGGACTTGGGTCCTTTTCCAGGGGGAGGGAAGTCTGAGAACCACCTAATATATTTCCAATGTTTCAAGGATCGCACAAATACTAAATAGTAATTAATACAGCAAAAAATAAGGTATTTGGAATTGCTAGAGTATCATCTCTTTAACTTTATGACCAAGCATGTATCTTATGACAAATCAATTTCTGATCAATACATCAATTTCTAATTTGTGAAGACATGAGAACTGAAACACATAAGTAGAATATGCAAATATGTTGTTAAACTACCTTTTTAAGATTGCTTGTTAAATTGTTAAAATAATCTCACAAGAGTATTAATAGCTACTTGAGTATATTAAATAACATAAAGCCATTGCATAATTACTTTTCATTCCGTTAGATATACTCAAAATAAAAACAAAAACCTGTGAATATGAATAAAAACTTCTAAAGAATATAACTCCTAAAATATATTTTAGGAGTATAAAATCCTAACTATTCATTTGTTGACAGTGACATCAGTGGTATGAATTATTTAGTTTTCTTTTTGCATCCATATAATTTCTGTTTTAAAAAATATAAATACATGCTATGGGCAGGTGTTCAGATGTTTCTATAACTTTGTGTTCTCAAAAATTTTATGTAGCTAAAATATTATTTATGTTTAAAGAAAGAGAGGAGCTATATTCTTATATTTCAATTCTGTTATCTTCAAATCTGTGTTTCTTTCTACTTTGTGCAATAGAACTAGAAAAAAATCTTTAAGAACTATTCAAATTTTATTTCATCTAAATCTACTTCTCAAATACTATTATATCTAAATGAATTATTATAGTTTCTCCCTGATAAAACTGTTCATTCCAAACAGGGATAAAAGAGAATTGTTATTTATTGAGCTCCTAGAAAACTTGAATTTTCCTGAACTCAATATATGCTTCTTAGAAAATAGAAAAGATCGCATGCTGCAAGTATTTAGATAAGATTTGACCACATTTGGTCAAGGTCATGGAAAATTTACAGACAAATGGTCATTATCTTCAAAGACAACTACAGAATTATTTTTATAAACCATCTCAATATTAGCATATTTTATGTTCCTTCGTAGAAGGAAAATTCTAAACACAATACCACATTAATTAAACTATAGTAGTTTACACAATACCACATTAATCAGACTATAATAGCACCTATAATAATTTGAGCATTTAATGTAAAGTGCGAGCATATATGCTATAGCCATGATTTAATTAAACCATATCAACACTTTCTCTTTCAGAATTCATACTGAATATTTGATCATTAAAAGTTAACTTAATAGTACTGCTAGAACAGAAGCAGAACAAATTAAAAAATAAAATACAGTTCCAAAACATTCTTATTCAGGGATTCTATATAGATAAAGATATGTAATTCCAGATATGTATATATGGAATTTGGGTCAGGAGTCCTCAAACTATGCCAACAAGCCAAATCTACCTTATTGTTGGGTTTTTGTTGGTGTTACTACTTTTTTTTAAGATAAAGTTCACATAACATAAAATGTACCATTTTAAAGTGTACAATTTAATGGCATTTAGTAATTTACAGTGTGTAGCCACCACCTCTGTCATGTTTCAAACATTTTCATTATCCTCCAAGAAAACTCTGCCCTTATTAAGCAGTCCCCTTCCGATCCCAGTGGTTTTCACTGAGAAATGGTGTGTTAACCTTTTTGAGGATACTTCGTATGTGATGGATTGCTTCTTTCTTTATCCCTTCAAAATTCTTTGTCTTTTGACAATTTAGTTATGTGTTTCAGCATGTAGCATTGTGTCTAACCTTCTTGGAGTTTATTGAGATTCTTTGATTTGTAGATTTATATCTTTTATCAAATTTGGGATGTTTCCCCTTATTATTCTCCAAAAATTCTTTCTGCTATTTTCTCTGTCTCAACTCCTGAGACTTCCATTTGTCTATGTTGGCATTTTCATGGTGTCCTACACGTGTCTTAGTTCTGTTTGTTTTTCTTCATTATTTGATCCATCTGCAACTTAGACTGGATAACTTCAATGGACCGATCTTCAAGTTTGCTAATTTTTTCCTTCTGCCTGCTCAAATCTGCTGTTGAAATTCTTTGTCTTTGAAAGACTTTGTCCAGTCAGTCTACTGTCTGTGTTTCCTTAGGGACAGTTCTGTTAATTTCTCCTGTGATTGGCCATCGTTTCTTGTTTATTTTCTTTTCATATTGTTGTTGCAAACTGGACGTTTTGAATATTATCATGTGGTAACTCTGCAACTCAGATTCTTACCCCTCCTCAAGGTTTGCTTTATAGTTTGTTTGCTTAGTGAGTTCTGCAAACTATTTTCATAAAGTCTGTATTCTTTGTCACATGTGTTCTATGAATTCTCTGATAATTTAGCTAGTGGTCAGCTAGTGTTTTTACAGATATTTCCTTGGGGAACTAAAGCCAAAAAATAAATAAATTTAAGAAAATAAAAATAAAGAGAAAAAATTCCCTGATTGTAGCATATTTGTTTTGTGTTAGAGCATTATTTCAGGGCTTAGCCAGGCCATTTACAAACCCCCCTGTCTTCACTTTCTGCTGCTCTGAGCCTAGGGATTAGCCTGAGGTGAAAGTTTAAGATCTTCTCATGTTTTTTCTGCACACATGACCTGCTTTGGGCTTGTATATGGCTTTCTAATTTCCCTAAAATGTAGGTACTTTTCCATTTCCTACTTTCCCAAAGAAATGCTCTTCTCAGCTTTTCCTCCCAGCCTTCTGCATGTCTATTGTTTGCCTCCACTGTAATCTGCAGGGGATGCTGGGTTGTTCATTTGTTTTACAGTGTTTTCAAAGAATGTTCTCTTTGTGGTTGTTTTTCTGCACCCAGAATTCTGAATTAGGTAAAACAAAGGTAAACACCTTGTGTCATTCCTTCAGGTAGCCTCAGACATGTCAGAGCAGACAACCACAATTCCTTGAGAATAATGTCTGCTTTGCCCCCTTCATAACCTAGGGCCAGAGTCCCACACTCAGACATGGGGCTATTGCCTTCAAGGAGACTGTCCTGAGCTAGAGAGGTGAGTGGAACACAGGAAAGTAAAAATGTCCAAAAGATTTCCTGTCATTTTTAAATTGCTTTTTTCTTGATTCAGCATTGAGTTGGATACTGTAACATTTGAATATTTTCCAGGGTTCTGACAAAGTTGGTTCTGACAGTTTTTGCCTGTTTTTTTGGTGTTTCTATGGAGGGACAAGCCCTTGGAATTACCCACTCTGCCATTTTTGCTGGTGTTATGCCTCACTGAGTATTTTTGTACATAGATTTTTATTGGACACAGTGACACTTATTTTTTTTCATATAGTCTATAGCTGCTTTTGAGCTATAGTGACAGAGTTGAGTATTTGCAAGAGATACTGTATGAACTGCAAAACCTAAAATATTTACTACCTGGTTCTTTATAGAAAATGTTGGGCCACCTCTGCTCTAGGCTGAAGGAGTCCAGAGATACGCATCTTCCATCACAGCAGTGGGAGATGTCTCTAGTTAAAAGGCTGCAAAGTTTTAGGAACAGATAATAAAAAGAATCAACCAAAAAAATGTTGACTTTGTTTAATATTGTGTATTTTCCATGTGGCAAATGGGATTACAGTGGATTACTTTTGCTTGGTGATTTCATACTATGTAATGCTGAACCCTATGGTTCTACAGATTTGCGTGTGGTTACAGCTGGGATAAGGCTCTGGGAATCCTGCTGTATTTCAACCCAAACAGTCCCACTTTTATCTGTCTTGTACATCAGATTGTGTATAAAATTTCATTTGTACAGAAGGTTCTTTTTGCTTTAAAAAAGATTAAGAAAATAACTTCTCTGCTTAATTTTTGTCATTAATTCCATAAAATTTGTATTTAATTACAGGATTACAAGAACTGAATTCATAATTGCCACATCCTTGTTTTTACATCATTACTCTTCTGAGACCCCACAAATCATTTTCAAAGTAGATAGCAATCTATATCGTCACTTTGTACAGAAGAGTGTTTTGATCAAAGATTTAAATTGGTACTTATGGTACAAAGATTTGTGAGTCTTCATAAAGTGAATTAAGTAGAGGCTGTTCTCAATCATTATAAATTCACTACTGCAATTCTATAATTAGATGCATGACAAATATTGATTATTCCAAAAAGAGTACTTATAGTAAGCTATAACCATGGAGGGAAAAAAACAAAAACAAAAAAACAAAAACCTGGCAAAAACAGAGAGAAACAGAGAGACAGCACAAGTGCATTCTAAGAGAAGAAAAGGTGACTCCTTTAAGTCAGGACACATGCTAGGGTATAGAGGAGGTTATTTTAGGAGAAAAATAGTTAAGTTTCTAATTTCATAGTTTTTTTTGTTATTTCAGACTTTGTGATTGTAAGAACCTTTTTTTTTTTCATTTTATAAATATTAGAAAATAATAAACAAGGGATTACATTTGGGAAAATAAATACACATGTATACCTGTTCTCTAAAAAATATAGATCTCAACCAAAAAATCATGAGTCTTAACCATTTAGAATATGACTACAAGTTCTCGTTTCTCTTATTGGTATAAAGGCTCTCAAGTTTGATACAACTTTGCTGTTTTTTTTTTTTAAGCTTTGGTATTCATCAGATATTAAAAATGTAAAAATCTGAATGTCTCAAAAGACTTCTCTGTGAACTCAATGTTACATAAGTTTTTAGGAAATTGAGTCCTGAGAGTTTTTTTTCAAATTGTAGCCACACTGTTTGCTTATCCTTCAATAATAAGTTTGCTATCTGCTGAATGTAACATGTACGTAGGCTAGGAAAATAAAAAATTCAGCGCTCTAAGGCATGTAGATAAATATAAACAAAGCATTGGAGTGGTGAGGTGAGCTCATATAAAAGCCATTTAGAAGGACAATATAGTCCCAATTCTTTTGTCATTGACACATGAATGGGTTAATGTCTCTATCGCTGTTTCTGCCTTATCATTATTGCTACATTTCCTAGACTGGGACATTTGCAAGGTCCTAAATTCATGAACTATAAATGATTCTGACCTTCTCTCGAGTCTCATTTCCAACAGTAGTCATGTATCTTCCCTATGTTTATTATAATCTGAGGGATTAACACATTAATTCTGCAAATTATCTGTAAATATTTACTTAAGACATTAAATATGTTAGGCTTTGTGGGCCATGGGATGTCTATTGCCACTGTTCAAATCTGTCCTTGTAGCACAAAATGAGCCACAGGCAATACATAAACAAATCAGTGTGGCTGTGTTTCAATAAAACTTTATTTATGGACAATGAAATTTGTATTTCATATAATTTTAAGTGTCACATAGTATTAGTTTTCTTTTTAGATTTTTAACTATTTAAAAATGTAAATACTCTTCTTAGCTTGTGGGCCATATGAAAACAGGTGGCCAGCTGGATTTGGTCCATGGTCTAGTTTGGACTGCTGTTTCATCTTATCATCAATGTGTATTAAAATTTTAGCTCTCATTTGATGATAATCTCTTCAGTAAGGAACATGTGCATATCTACAGGAGACTTTTTGGGACTGTTGTCAAAAAAGGCTCAAAGCTAGGTTCACCCACTGTCCAAGAGACCTACATTACAAATTGAAAATTACGAACTATTTCTTTTCCTTCTTAGTGTTAATAAAAACTAATCAGAAACCCAAATAGTACATATATCAAATTGCTGAGGATCTACTATTCTTTGTGAGGAATTTGAAATGAAAACATTGCCAGGCCCTCTTACTTAATCATGTATTGCAATGAAATAAAAATGGCTATCACCCGGGAAAAGTGTGCTGACATTAGGCTAAGAAAATTACATCATTTTCAAAATAGGGATGATCTTGGGTCAATACATATAAATGCATGCAGTCTATTGGCTACTAACATCTTGCATTTATACATCCATTCAACTAGAGTTTATTGAGCGCTCACTATGTACCAGGCTTTGTGTTAGGGGCAAGAAATAATGTTTGCTTTAAGATGCTTTATTTTTCAATGAAAGACTGGTTTTTATAAAATAGAAAAGAAACTTCCTCCAAAACAAATAAAGAAATAAGTTTTAAATATTGTGAATAAATGGAGCAATAGACTGAAAAAGACAATAACAGGGTTGGAAGTTCTTGGATAGCATGGATAGATAGAGTGTCTCTGAGGAGGTGGCAGTTGGGGTAAAATTTTGTACCAGTCACCAATTAGAGATGATCTTTCCAATAATAATAACAACAATTGTAATGGCTTGCAATGTGACAATCTATATTAACCACATTTAATTCCTTTAAATTCTCATAAAACCAGGACACCTGGGTGGCTCGGTCTGTTAAGCGTCTGCCTTCGGCTCAGGTCATGATCCCAGGGTCTTGGGATCAAGCCCCGTGTCAGGCTCCCTGCTCAGCAGGGAGCCTGCTTCTCCCTCTTCCTTTGCTGTGCTCTCCCCTGCTTGTGCTCTCTCTCACAAATAAATAAAATCTTTAAAAAATATAAATAAAATTCTCATAAAACCTTTATGATATAAGAAAATATTAAGGGCCAAAGAGGTTGAATACTTTCCTAACATCATAGAAGAGTAAGTGGTAGTTAAATCATCACTCGAACCCAGATGACTTGATTCAAAGTGGGCATGCCTTAGGAAACATACTGAGGCTTGCTGGAGGGGAGGGGAGTGAGGGGCTGGAGTAACAGGGTGATGGACATTAAGGAGGGCATGTGATATAATGAGCACTGGGCATTATATAAGACTGATCAATCACTGAACTCTATCTCTGAAACTAATAATACACTACATGTCAATTAATTGAATTTAAATTAAAAAATATGTAAAATTATGATTAGAGCTGTATGTTTAAAAAATAGCAAATAATCTATGTAGAAAAAATTAGAAAGCAATATACCAAAAGGCTCATAATGGTCACCTCTGGACAGTGAATTGTAAGTGTATTTCTTTATTTAATCTTGAATATAAATTTTATAATAAAATGTTTATTTAAAGAAAACAAAACAAAATGAAAAAAAGTGGGCATGCTTAAGCCAGTTCACCCCCATTATTCCAATAGGTCATGGACTAGTCGGTGACCATTGTCTAAGCAATGACTTCTAGATGAGTTCTGTAACTTCTTGTTCTACGTGGTTGCCGTACTTCTGTTTCAAACAACACATTTCTACAATAAATATGTTATGCATTCTGTTAGGTTAAGAGTCTAGTCTCAGACTCAAGCAATTTAGTATTTATATGCTGCAACCCATGGTATGCTTATTTTAAAGTTTAAATTTTGGAGGACAATCTTCTATGTCTTATTTCCAATATTTTAAGTAAAATCGCCATAATATACAGTAGTATATGTTTCCATCTTTTATTCCAATCTTGTTATTCTTGCCAAGTAGAGTTCTAAATCTCTCGCTCTCATTTATTTTCTGTTCATGGTATTGTATTCATTGCACAGAGGTTTCTTAATACAGTTGCCAATGCTGTATAGTAGGGTCCTCAAATTTACTACAGATGAATCTTAATGCTACCCTAATATTGAATTGCTTTATTATTTGTTTGTATGTTTCATTGATTCTCCCTGCAGTGGCGAAAGCTGGGATGCTGGTCAGCTCTCCCTAGGTTACCATTTAAAGTTGTGGTTTTATCTATTTTGTTACTCCCTGGTTTGAATACACATTGATTTTAAGCGAGTTCACAGCTTCTTGCAATTCTTCTAGTTTACTATACTTGATGCGCAGTATAACAATATTGATTTCCTAGCCAAACATTTTAACTTCACTATGCCAATATATTGAGCAATAGGCTTGGGAACATATGTTTCTATTACTCCCTTCAGATAGTCAGCAATGGAAAATCAGTACAAACATTAGGTCTCCGCTTGTAATTTATTTACATGATGCACCTGATACACCCTAGCATTGCACATCCAGCACCACCTCAAGTTGGGCTAAAGGCTGAACAACAGGGAAGTGATGTATAATTCTGGCGCATGCCTGGTTACAGTACAATCTCTTTCTAAGGCAAACTCCATCCCTTGGTACCCTGAAAGTCAAAGTGCATACAACACATGAGGATTTAGTATAACCTGCTTCCTGCTAGGGCATTTCCCATGAGGCTTGCACAGAATTTCAGAACTAAAAACATTACACTGGAACATAAGCTGGCAAAAAGTAGCTCTGAGAGTTCCCTCCCTAGAGAAAAAATGACTTGAGGGTGAGCTATTTTTTTTATTTTTAAATTGTTATTATTTCTCTTTCAGGCGTTAACATCATGTAAAAAAAAAAGTTATCTTCATCTTAAATTACTAATACAATACTCTGAAAATGTGATGCTATTAGCATTCTCCTAGTCTGGCAGCTCACAGAATTTTTGTTTTAAAGATTCTGTATAAAATGAGTTCTTATATTTTATTTTTTTAAAAAATTTATTTATTTATTATTTTAAAGAGGGGGGTGGGCAGGAAGGGGCAGAGGGAGAAGGAGAGAGAGTCCTTTTTTTTTTTTTAAGATTTTATTTATTTGACAGAGAGAGACACAGCGAGAGAGGGAACACAAGCAGGGGGAGTGGGAGAGGGAGAAGCAGGCTTCCCGCCGAGCAGGGAGCCCGATGTGGGGCTCGATCCCAGGACCCTGGGATCATGACTTGAGTCGAAGGCAGTCACTTAACTGACTGAGCCACCCAGGTGCCCAAGGAGAGAGAGTCTTAAGCCGACTCTGAGCTGAGTGTGAGATCACAACTGAGCCAAAACCAAGAGTTGGATGCTCAAGTGACTGTGCCACCCAGGAGCCCCCATTCTTATATTTTAAATGTATATTAAAGATACACATATATTAAAGACATATATATACATTTAATATACAAATACTTATTAAAGATAAAGATTAAAGATAAAATAAAAAATAAAATGTATATTAAGCATAAATGTATATTAAAGACACAAACACATTAAATATATATTAAGGATATACAAATACACATGCAAATAACATAGATGAGATTTCAAGAGCTTTAAAAATGGATATTGATCCCCATATCATAAATGACTCTTACAAAATATGTCACATCTATGTGGAAAGCCAGTGATTTGTGCATACATGCAGGCTGAACTGTGTTCCCCCAAAATTCATATGTTGAAGTCGGAACCCTCAGGATCTCAGAGTGTGACTATTTAGGAAGATAATACCTTTACAGAGTTAATTAAATTAAAATGAGGCCTTTATAGTGGGATCTAATCCAACTCATCTGAGACCTTATAAGAAGAGGAAATTAGGACATGTGGAGAAAACACCAGAGAAGACCACGGGAAGAAAGACCGTGTGCAGACAGAGCAAGAAGGCAGCCTTCTGCAAAAGGAGAGAGGCCTCTAAAGAAACCAAACCAACACTGGCCAACACCTTGATCTTAGACTTCTAGCCTTCAAAACTGAGAGAAAATAGATTTCTGTGTAAGCCACGGTGTCTGTGGTGTTTTGTCATGGCAGCTCAAACATACTAAAAACACATGCTGTCTTCTCAAACAAATCTTTCATGAGGTTGGATGAAGGAAGTCAACAGCCCCAGGCCCTGAGACGTGTGGGAAGAGGAGAAGGGACGTGAAGCCATGGATGCAGCCAGCAGTCTGCGTTACAATCGGTCCAGGTGCGTGCAGGGAGTTTCCAAATCACCTCTCTCATCCAAGCAAGGATGGGACTGCCCTACCTCTCTTCATACTCCAAACTTCACTCCAATTCTCTCTTTTGTGAACTCTTTTGCCCCCTCAAGGATTCTCTGAATGATGTGCATTTTAGCAGATTATAGCCGCATAATAATATTTAAGTGAAAAGGGAAGCATCTCCAGAGGTAGCTCCCCTTGTAAGCCGAGAGAGGTACCAAGCTCCCCTTGTAAGCCGAGAGAGGTACCAGCGATCCTCACAATTTTCTATAGAAAGATACTATGTGATGATTTGACAGTTTCTGAACTTACTGCTGTGAATTTTTGCCCATTGGTACTGAGTAATTAAATCTGTCACAGCAAAAAGACATGGTATTTTATAATCACAGTCAATATTTTACTGAATTCACCCGGGGAGATATAAAATAGTTTATAAATACAAAGTTGAGGTTCACCCTCAGGTTATCATAATTTTACTTACTGGCAAAGGTTTTTCAGAGGTATTATTCTCATGCTCTATTGATGCTTGTTTCAAAGGTTATATGGCAGTGATTTCAAAGAAAGAAATAGAGAGAGAGGTAGAGAGAGGGAGGGAGGAGGGAGGGAGGAAGGAAGGAAGGAAAAAAAGAACGAAGGAAGGAGGGAAAGAAGGGAGGGAGGGAGGGAGGGAGGAAGAATGGAAAGTTAGATTTTGAAATCAGTCTGCTTGAGTTCCAACCTCAGCTCTACCACTTAACCAGCTCTGTGGCCTCTCTAGCAAATAACAACCTTTCTGAGTATCTGTAAACATGGAGAAAATAATAAAAACTAACTCTGAAGTTTATTTAATATTCAGATGGGACACCTAGGTGGCTCGGTCGTTAAGCATCTGCCTTTGGCTCAGGTCATGATCCCAGGGTTCTGGGATCGATCTCCACATCGGGCTCCTTGCTCAGCAGGCAGCCTGCTTCTCCCTCTGCCTGCCGCTCCCCCTGCTTGTGCTCTCTCTCTCTCTCTGACAAATAAGTAAATAAAATCTTTTAAAAAAATATTAAGTAAGATAACCCCTGTAAAGCACTCAGCATAGTATCTGATGTGTGTTAAGTGATAAATATATGTGGGCTCTTAATATATTATAATTTCACAAAAGTAATTGCTATTTTGTCTTTTAAGAGCCTTTATCAAAAAGACAAAAAAATAACAAGTGTTGGTAAGGAATAGGAGAAAAGGGAACCCTCATGCACTGTTGGTGGGAATGCAAGCTGGTGCAGCCACTGTGGAAAACAGCATGAAGGTTCCTCAAAAAAATTAAAACTAGAACTACCATATGATCCAGCAATTCCAATTGTGAGTATATGTCCAAAGAAAACAAAAACACCAACTCAAAAAGATATATGCACCCTCATGTTCATTTTAGCATTATTTAAAATAGCCAAGATACAGAAGCAACCCAAGTGTCCATGAGTGGATGAATGGATGAATATATATATGAGATATACCACAATTTCTTCATATATGTGATGGAATATTATTCAGTCATAAAAAAGAATGACAACTTGCCAATTGCCACAACACGGATGGACTCTGAGGGCATTATGCTAAGTGAAGTAAGTCAGACAGAGACAAATACTTTATAATTTCTCTTATATGGGGAATCTAAAAACAACAACAAACAAAACAAAACAAAACAAAGTAAGCTCAGAGATACAGAGAACAGATTAGTAGTTGCTGGAGACGGGTTCGTAGGTGGAGAAAAATGAGTAAACTACTTTTTCTTCATTTAAATTGAATTAAAACAAAAGTCAACATGTTCTGTAGAAATTTTAGAAAACTATTTTAAAAAATAAAAATTGCCCACAATCCATCCAATTATAACCATCGTTAAGATTTTCACACAGTACCTGCTATCATCCTCATCAACTTTCCTTGCATTATCTTAAGGAACTTTTATGACATTCCTGTGCAATGGGTACAATCATTCCTCTCGTTTTGTAGATGAGGAAGTGAAACGTCTAAGCAACATCTTCAACATTCTCTGCATGTGTACATGTCTGGGTATAAGCAACACATTTGAAATAATAATGAACAACAAAAAAAGTAATTGCTGGTATGTTAAGTTAACAATATTCTCCTAGTGATGTTGTAACCAAACCCAAGCAGCAAAACCAATTACTGAGACATCAGGTACGCAGCAAGGAAAAGGCTTAGTCAAGAGACAGCCAGGGGCACCTGGGTGGCTCAGTCGTTAAGCGTCTGCCTTCGGCTCAGGTCATGATCCCAGAGTCCTGGGATCGAGCCCCACATCGGGCTCCTTGCTCAGCGGGAAGCCTGCTTCTCCCTCTCCCACTCCCCCTGCTTGTGTTCCCTCTCTCGCTGTCTCTCCCTCTGTCAAAAAATAAATAAAATCTAAAAAAAAAAAAAAAAAAAAAAAAAAAAAGAGACAGCCAAACAAGAAGATGGGAGGGCAAGCCTCAAACCCGCCTCCCCAGAGGGGGAGAGAACAAGTTTTCTTTCTTAATTATCATGAGGTTGAGATTGCACACATACTGATGAAAAGGGTGGGGAAACATTTGAGGAAAGATGGAACATGCTCACTGAGCAAACAGACAGGTAATATACACCCCATGTTCACTATGGGGTGGAGACTTAATATTAGAACAAGGCAAAATTCAGCCTCTGATATCAGAAGGCTATTTTAGGACAAGGAGAAGGGGCTCTGGCATGCTCCAAGAGCTGATAGAAACTGGATGGGGCCTTGGGTTCATTATCTCAGGAAAAGAATGCAGGGCCTTGCTTGTTCATAGGCTGGAGCCGTATCAGTTGACCTTGAGTCCAAGCTTCTGCAGGGACTATATATGTTAGTGGGTTTGAAAAGACACAATAGCTGATGAGGGAGAAACAGTTCTCTGAAAACAAACAAACAAAAACAAAAACAAAAAAGCCCCCAAAACAAACAAAAAAACCTTTAAATTCCCTGCTAGTTTCATCATCATTAACCCTATGGGGCTCGGTTTCAGTGTGTACTTCCATCTTTATTTATTTTTTAAACATCTCATCTATCCATTTTAGAGAGAGGGAGAGCACACTCACGTGAGCGGGGGGAGAGGGCAGAGGGAGAGGAAGAGAGAGAATCCCAAGCTGACCCAGGGCTGAACGCAGAGCCTGATGCGGGGCTTGATCTCACCACCCTGAGACCATGACCCCAGCTGAAATCAAGAGTCAGACATTCAACCGACTGAGCCACCCAGGTGCCCCCACTTCCCTCTTTATCGAAGGAATTCTGTGACATAGAATTCTTCATATAATGATTCTGGTGAGTTCAGAGATACTTTTGTAAATGTGTTAGTTCTGGGGTCTGTCTCTCTTTCCATCCCCATTTGCTGTGATTTTCACTCCTGTTGCTGCTGCCAGTATTCATGGGGCTGCCAGGGTTAGTGATGCTAGCTAGGTCCAAGAACAGATGCCTTAATTCCAAAATTACCCAGAGATTATAGCTTCTTGTTACTGACTCATTTAATTAATTGTAGCCTCTTATCCCCAGATTCAGACAAAGAACACATTTAGAAATGAAATTCTCAAACCTGGTAGTTTTGGGACCCCTCTACACCCTTAAAAATTATTGACGATCTCAAAGAACTTTTGTTCTATGGTATATGTCTGTTGATATTTACCATATTAGAGATTAAAACTGGATAAATATGTTTTTAATTCTTGAAAATAATAATTTTAGTGTTACATATTAACACAACATATTTTAGAAAAAAAATTATTATTTTATAGAACAAATGCACTATTCTGTGCTGCCCTACTTTCTGGAGCTTTATCTACACACTCTCACATAGATAATGCCACACATGCACACACATTTCCACTCTATTGGGATACCTGGTGCTTTCTAATAAGTTAGAATCTCCTGAGAAAGTCTTGGATTCTTTCTCCTCTTCAGGCAAAGCACCCATATTGCTTTTAACACTTGTGGAAGATGGGTGGAATGGATGAATGGAATAAAAACCAGGCACAATGCCTTTCACCTCTAGGTTCACAAGCATCTCCTGTAGGGTTGAGTTCCCAAGTGGAATTAAAGTCTTTTGTCAAAAAGGGAGTTAAACTGGGAATTAAAAGGCTCATTTGCCAATTGTTCATTTGCCAAAACAGTTCACTGCCGGGGCTTTTCTCTAGAATAGTAAGAATTTGCTGCAAACAGCCTGATTTTTTCCCCCAGTAGATTTTTTCTGTTTTATGTCACACTGTTGCCTCGGTGTCTGAGATCATACCTGACATATGATAAGCACTCATCGGACTAATTAAGTTAGATGAAGAATGATGCTTCTTTGTGAATGAAAACTACTTAAAAAAAATCAACTCAAGGACACCATAGAGGAGGAAGAACACCTTCTTAATTGAGGAAGATAAGAAATACATTAGAAGTAAAGTAGCTTTGCTAAAAATGCCAATCGTATTGGTCAAATGAGTCAAGAGAGAACTCTGCATTAAAATATTCATGGTTTAACTTAAAACAGACTCAGTCTACTACAACAATAATGATAGTGGCACATAATGGTCACAGAACTCATTTTTTAAAAAAAGATACATTACTGAGGGGTTTGTTAAGCAGTAAAAAAAAAATGAATATTTAAACCTATTTTTCATTTGACTTTCATTAAATCATTTGAAATGGCTTTTAAAGCAAATGGCCCCTTATCAGCCCACGAACAAAATGAATCTCTCTACAAATTTTTAGAAAATGTTAAAACTGAACACTTATATATAAATTATAGATTGCAGTGAAAGCACTCCATATTTGTATGAGTTTTGTTCAATAACTTAAAGTCCAAAAGAAAAGCACCAACTCTGTCATAACTAAGTAGAACATAGTAGATTGAAAAATCTGTTTTTATTATTCTTGATAGTATTTTTATTTTATCTTATTTAATATTTTAAGTATTCTCTACACCCATTGTGAGGCTTGATCTTGCAACCCCGAGATCAAGAGTCTCATGCTCTCCCAATGGAGCCAGCCAGGCATCCCTACTCTTGACAGTATTTTTAGCAGAACTCTCAGTTATTGCAAATATTCTGTAGGTAATGTTGAAAAGAAGAGGATATCTGCAAAGATAGAAAGGAAAAATCCACAGATACACTGACAAGGCAAGGATTGAAGGCACCTCAGGTCTCAAAGTGACCGACCCAACATAGGTAGGGTAAAAGAACTTGCATCCCATCTGCCCTACCAGTTATTGCCAAACCCTATAAATTTAAATATAACCTAGTGAGTTGAATTGGGAAACTATAATTAAAATTTTCTGCCAACCCAGAAAACCTCTCCATAAGGGTAGTAGAGAAAGAGAACAATTTTATTATTGAGTGAGCATCTCATGGGAAATCCACTAAGAGATTGCAAAGACAGAAAGAAATCTCACCCTTCTATATAGCCAAGTAGATACAACCCATTGCATAGATGTTCTAAGATAAACAATAACTAGACCTCAGCCCCTTTTGTCACTCATGGTCATCCAAAATTCACCTGGTAATCAGAGTAACTAACTGTGTTAGCTGACTGGCTTAAAAGGAAACACAAACTTTTCGTATCTTCATAACAGGAAATAGTTTTGCACTGTGGAGCAAGGCATCCACCAGAGTTAGATTCCTATGGTTCCACAGAAATTGGAAGAAAGGTATACTATCTTCCTTGGCATTTACCTTTCAAAGTGTAATGAAATAATGGCTCCCAGGTCCTTCAGAAGAACAATCTTGGGGAATAACGCTGGCAAAAGCCTGTCTAGTTTTCAAAAGAATGTATATACATTTCAAAGAGGGAGAAAGCACTTATAATTACACATTTTTTAAAGTAAATGCTCTAAGAAAAAGGAGGGAAGAGAAATCTCTTTGTTTCAACAAGGAGAATTAAGCCTCTTAATTTTAATTTGTATTTGTCCTTACAGTTGTTACCATTACTTTGATAATATATTGCAGTAGATTAAATAAAATAAATTCACTGGCAATCCATCAATAATGAAATGTCTCTGCATTATGTTCTAGTGACTACATATTATTTTTTAAATAGTAGCTTTGTCCATGTATATGGTTAACCAAAATACCCACAACAGGTTAGTTTGATAGTGATGAGGGAAAACCAATAATATTTAACTAATATCAAGAACAGCACAAACTCAAAACAACTCTGATGATGAACAGGTAATAAAATTCCTACAGAAAAATGTGGAAATCCTAATTATCTATAGGAGCCTTGCAAAATTATCTTGCATTTTTAAAAGCCAGATTTCTTGGTAGAATACAGAATTATAATTTGCATGAATCTTTAACAACATCCCAAATTTAATTTATGAGTAGCAAATTGTATTATGTGTTAATAACTCAGTAGTTTATTTATAAGTAGCTTTTGATTGTCATTTAAAATGAATCTATACAATTGTATGAACTTAATCTATGAAGAAGCTATGGTATTTTTTTTTAAGTAAATTTGAAGCCAAAACCAAGCCAAAGATTAGGCTTCAAAGGCAATGCATAGCACACATTCATATAAGACCAGGCTAACTTTTAATATGGTTGAATGGGATTCCCAAATATCTGGAGGTAACAATCAAAGGATGCAGAAGGGATTTCTTGATTTAAAATCTCATCCGTGGGTCTTACTTATATCAGTTCCTATAATTATCTTGTCATTTATTTCTGCAGTCTATTACCAAAAATTCTGTTTGAAATGGAAACTTTATTCCACATCTACTCAGATATTAATATCTATTAAGCCATTATTGATCATTAATTCAGAAGCACAATTACTTAATTATATATAAAAAAGTAAAGTGAAAAGAATATAAACTTTGTAGAGAAGATTTGGGTTCGAGTACTGCCTTTGTAACCTCACTGAGTCTTCTGACTGTTTTCTTACATAAATATTGAATTATGTACCCCTCTCAAATCCTGTTGTTCGTTTTTTTTTAAATCTTTTTTTCTGTGATTAAGCAAGATATGTGACTGTTTTATAAGATATTGGCTTCTTTTTCTAGCCCTCCTCTTTCACTTAAGTGTGAGGGAATAGGTTATTTAAAAAGGACATTTTGATGAGAAGGTGGTATAATGTATGAATAATGGAATTCTACCACCAGCGAGATGAGGAATCACTGTAAATTAGGGATAATTATGCAGGCATTAAGTTCCTTTGGAGAGTTAAATAAAGGAATTATTAAATAAAGGAAAAGGCACCGAACATGTACCAGAGAGATTTTGGTCTCCTGCAGAAAATCAGCTATGAATATTTTAGAAAGTAGATCACACATGGAAGTCCTTGTGAATTTTTTCCTTATGCTGAATTAAAATATGCATACATGAAGTTCAGAGCATCCATGTAACCAGCCTCCAGATTAGGAAATATAATAGGTAATATATTTTACCAACATGTAAAAAGTCCACCTTATCCCTCTCCTCCCCGCCAATATTATGTGTTTCCGGATTTGATCACTTGTATATAACTCAGGTCAAGTTTGATAGTTGCACTGTTCAGATATTCTATGTTGTGATGGATGTATGCCTGCTTATTCTATCACTTATGGAGAAAAGCATGCTAATATTTCCTTTATGGCAGTAGATTTCTAAGTTTTCCCTCTTTATTATGTTGATAGTTGATTTATGTATTTTGAACTTATATTTTGAATGTATACAAATTTAGAATTATTATATCTTCATGTGAGATTGGTGGCCATCGTTATAGAATATTCCTCTTTATCTCTAGTAATGCTTTTCCTTTACTGTCTCCTTTGTGTGACACTAGTCTAGTTATACTATCTTCCATTCAGGTCATGTTTGCCTAGTAACTTTTTTATTCTTTAACTTTCAATTTTTAAGTTTTATCTGCCTATACCTATTTTCTAGCTAGCTAGTTATTATCTACCTAGTATCTATCTATCCATCTTTCTATCTATCCATCTGTTGTCTATCATCTATCTATCCATCTATATCTATCTATCATCTATCTATCTATGAATCATCTATCTATCATCTAAGAGTATCCCCTATAACATAGTTTTTGTGCAATTCATTATGACAATCTTAGTATTTCATTTGAAGTATTTAGTTCATTCATATTTAACATAATTACTGTACAATTGAGTTTATCAATTTCTTTTGGCCCATTAGTTTTATTTCTTTTTGTTTCCTGAAAGCCAAAGAGAGAAGCCTCAGAGAAACCAAACTTCCTGACACTTTGATTTGGACTTCCAGCCTCCAGAACTGCGAGAAAATAATTCTGTTTTTTAAGCCGCCTGGTCTATGGTGTTTTGCGATGGTGGCCCTAGCAGACTAACAGCAGATGACATTCCTTTGGCTTTAAGTTTCACTTCTTTTTTTTCTTTTGAGAAGTTAATCATCACTTTTATTGTTGTCCCTTTGAAGGTATGACATCTTTTATTTCCTTTGACTGTTTTTAAGATTTTTTTTTTTGTCTTCTTAGTAATTTAGTATCACCATGTGTAGCTTTCATGGGTTTTGCTGAACATTTTGGATTCTCTTTTATTAGCTTTGGAAAACTCTCAATTATTATCTCTTCAAATATTGTTTCTGGCAATTCACTCCCTCTTGGAACTTCAGTTGCATGCCTATTAGCTCATTTGAGAGTGTTCCACACTTCTTTAATTCTCCGTTGTTTTGGTCATTGTTTCCTTCTCTTTGCTTGGTTGTGGATATTTTTTCCTATGACTTATCTTTGAATTCACTGAGCCCCGTGTTTTTCCTTTGTTCGATCTTCTCTTACCCACATGCTCCTAGTATCAGATATCCTAGGCATTTCTGTTTCTAAATTGCCTCTTTGATTCCTTTTATTAATGTATTCCAATTGTTTCATGAAATTCTCCATATGTTCATCTATTTGTTCAACTTGTTCCTACATTCTTTAACATAATAATTATAGTCATTTTACATTTCCTACCCACTAACTTCAATATCTGAATCATTTGTAGATCTGCCTTTTCTCTCAATTATTGATTATATATGCTTCTATTTCCTACGTCTAATGATTTTTTTTTTCCATTTTATGCCAGATAGTGCATGTAAAACAAAACTGTACTGGCTTCCTTCTTTCCTCTATTATTAAAATAATTAATCTGGACCAGGGATGGGATGAAGTTTCAATAAAGCTCATTTAATCTCTGATTTGCCTTTAGGACATAACCATTGCATATCTTTGAGAACCCAGCAATCTCTTTCTTCTCATCCTAAAAATTTACAGGAGATCTAGCTCTTCCTTTCAGAGGTGTCACCCAGCTGTCCAGAGTTTCTCCCTATATAGCTTCAGAATTGTTAAGTACAATGTTGATAAGTGGGCTAGCACTTTCCTTGAAAAAGGTCTAAATTAATTAATTACCACAAGTTTGCGATGTATGGTACATGCAGGATGGCTGCAGATCCCATCCTCCCTCTATATCCCCATCAAGCAGGATATGTAGAAAAACATTTGTTTAGCGTTCAAAGTCAGGGATTCTGGGGGTAGCCAACCCAGAGCATCTCCTATGTAACCAAGAATGTCTGGATGGCAGGCCTTGATCTCCTTGAAAGGAAGGAAAAGGCTATAGATAGTTGCTAGGTTAATAGCTATACTATAAAAGCTTGCACCATGTAGATTCCAGCAGAGGATGCTTTGTCTAGTCTGCCTCACCTGGACTCCCTGTGTCTATCTTCCCCCAATAAACCTATGTCCTGCTTGCTTCCTCTGGGTCATTTCTTCAGTCTCAATGGGCCATGACCCATCTTTGGCTTAGAGTCCACTGGGGTGCAGCTACACAGCAGATCATCTCATTCTGCCTTCCTGATGTGTTTTCTGTATTTCTGAAGTCTCATGCTCTAAATAGTTTCAAGATCTTGTAAATGTCCAGAGAAGAAAACCAGCAGTGTGCTTGAAGTAGGTCTTCATTTGTTTGTGTAAGTACTGGGAGACAGAGATTTTACTCTGATTTTTAGAAGCTTTCAGTGTCCTACAACAGTCTGGCATTCAGTAAATGTCCTCTAGGGTAAACAGGATATATATGTGCGTCTCCTCATTTTAAATTAGTCACATCAGCCACTAGCAACCACTAAAAGTGCTGTTGGTTTCTTTCCCCCAAGCACAGGATCTTTGAGCCAGACTACTTCTGAGTCTGTGTCCAATATCGCAAACACCCTCCAAAAATAGCTCATCATCCTTTATCTACTACTTATTGGTGTCTATGACAATCTCTTGATGCTTAAGACTATGATTTTTTAAAATGAACCAGATTTTGGGGGCAGAGCAAGATGGCGGAGGAGTAGGAGACCTGGATTCCGTCTGGTCTCAGGAATTCAGCTGGATAGGGATCAAACCATTCTGAACACCTACAAACTCAACAGGAGATTGAAGAAAAGAAGAGCAACAACTCTCCCATCAGAAAAGCGACCACTTTCTGGAAGGTAGGACATGCGGAGAAGTGAATCCGAGGCCATATTCGGGAGGCTAGATGGCGGGGGAGGGGGCCTCCATCGGCCGCTTCTGGCAAGTGATAGAACCACGGAGCACAAAATCGGAACATTTAGAAGTCTGCTCTGCTGAGGAACGTCGCTCCAGTGGCTAAGTGGGGGGTGGAACAGTGTGGTCTCAGGACCCTCGGGATCACAGAAAGACCAGGGTGCCTTAGTGTGGCAGAGCTCCCAGGTATCAGAGCAGGGAAGCTGGCTGCAGAGATGGAGCTGAGGTGCAGGCTCTCAGCTCGGGGTTGCCATAGACCGTGATCCGCAGCACAATTGGGCCACTGCTCCTCCAGCAGGGACCCAACAAGCAGCAGATCTGGGGAGACTCCCCTTCCTTCCCTGGGAGGAGCAGCCTGGGAGCGCACGGCAGGGATCTGCTGGGTTTGGAGACTCCACACCGAGTCAGGTGCCAGAGATAGAAACGCTCAGTCACAGGCCGGGTGAGCACAGAGTGCAGCTGGAGACCCGGGAGATGGGAGTGATGAATGCTTCTCTCTGGGGGCTCACTGAGGAGCAGGGCCCCAAGTTCTTGGCTCCTCAGGGGTGGAGATTGGGAGGCTGGCATTTTCACTCTCGTCCTCTAAAGCTGTACAGAAAGCTTGCAGGGAACAAAACTCCTGGAGGCAAACCCGAGCAGATTACTTAGCCCGGACCCAGAAAGGGCGGGGCAATTCTGCCTCCGGCAAAGACATTTGGGAAACACGGCAACAGGACCCTCCCCCAGAAGATCAGCGAGAACAGCCAGCCAAGACCAAATTTACCGATCAATGAGAATGGCAGAACTCCAGCGCTAGGGGAATACTGCACATAGAATCCATGGCTTTTTTACCATGATTCTTTAGTCTTTCAAAGTTAATTTTTTTTAACTGTCTTTTTTTTCTGAATTTTTCTTTTTCCCTTTTTCAACCAACATCTTATCAATCCCTTTATTAAAAAACATTTTTATTTTTCATTTTTAGAGTCATATTCTATCCCTTCATAGTAGTTACCCTTATTTTTGGCATATATATATAAGTTGTTCTCTCTTTAAAATTTTGAGATAGTTTCTTCTAAACGATCAAAATATACCCTAAATCTCTAGTGTATGGTTTTGTTCTACTCTCCTGCCTGATCACATTCTCTCCCTTTTTTTTTCTTTTTTTTTAAATCCTCTTCTTTCTTTTTTCAAACAACTTCTAATCAATTCCTTTTATAAAATTTTTTATAATTTTCATCTTTACAATCATATTCCATCCCTTCATCATATCAACCCTTATTTTTGTACGTATATAAGTTTTTGTTTCTTTAAAATTTTGGGAGGTACTTTCTTCTAACAGACCAAAATACACCCCAAATCTAGTGTGTGCACCAGCCTGAACATGTTTGATCATATTCTGGTTTTTTTTTTTTTGTTTTCTTTTGTTCTGTTTTTGTTTGTTTTTATCTTTTTTTTTTCTATTTCTTTTTTCTTTCTTTCCCTTTGTTTTGCCCCAGCTTCAGGTCTTTTCTGATTTGTTTAGAGTATATTATCTGGGGACGTTGTTACCCTGTTAGCATTTTGTTCTCTCATTCATCTATTCTCCTCTGGACAAATGACAAGACGGAAAAAATCACCTCAAAAAAAAGAACAAGAGGTAGTACCGACTGCCAGGGACCTACTCAATATGGACATTAGTACAATGTTGGATCTAGAGTTCAGAATCATGACTTTAAAGATACTAGCTGGGCTTGGAAATTATTACAGAAACGCTTTCTGGAGAAATAAAAGACTAAAATCTAACCAAGTCAAAACCAAAAATGCTATTAATGAGGTGCAATCCAAAAATGGGGGCGCAAACTGCTAGGATAAATGAGGCAGAAGAGAGAATCAGTGATATGGAAGACCAAATGATGGAAAATAAAGAAGCTGAGAAAAAGAGAGATAAACAACTACTGGATCACGAGGGCAGAATTCAAGAGATAAGCGATACCATAAGACGAAACAACGTTAGAATAATTGGGATCCCAGAAGAAGAAGAAAGAGAGAGGAGCAGAAGGTATATTGGAGCAAATTATAGCAGAGAACTTCCCTAATTTGGGGAAGAAAACAGGCATCAAAATCCAGGAAACAAAGAGAACCCCTCTCAAAATCAATAAAAATAGGTTAACACCCCGACATCTAGTAGTAAAACTTACAAGTCTCAGAGACAAAGAGAAAATCCTGAAAGCAGCTCGGGAGAAGAGATATGTAACCTACAAGGGTAGAAACATTAGATTGGCAACAGACCTATCCACAGAGACCTGGCAGGCCAGAAAGGACTGGCGGGATATATTCAAAGCACTAAATGAGAAGAATATGCAGCCAAGAATACTATATCCAGCTAGGCTGTCATTGAAAAAAGAAGGAGAGATAAAAAGCTTCCAGGACAAACAAAAATTAAAGGAATTTGCAAACATGAAACCAGCCCTACAAGAAATCTTGAAAGGGGTCCTCTAAGCAAAGAGAGAGCCTAAAAGCAACATAGACCAGAAAGGAACACAGACAATATACAGTAACAGTCACCTTACAGGCAATACAATGGCACTAAATTCCTAACTTTCAATAGTTACCCTGAATGTAAATGGGCTCAATGCCCCAATCAGAAGACACAGGCTATCAGATTGGATTAAGAAAGAAGACCCATCGATATGCTGTCTGCAAGAGACTCATTTTAGACCCAAAGACACCCCCAGATTGAAAGGGAGGGGGTGGAAAACCATTTACCATGCTAATGGACACCAAAAGAAAGCAGGTGTGGCAATCCTTATAGCAGAGAAATTAGATTTTAAACCAAAGACTGTAATAGATGAGGAAGGACACTATACACTACTTAAAGGGTTTATCCAACAAGAAGATCTAACAACTGTAAATATCTATGCCCCTAACATGGGAGCAGCCAATTATATAAGGCAATTAATAACAAAAGCAAAGAAACACATTGACAACAATACAGTAATAGTGGGGGACTTTAACATCTCCCTCACTGAAATGGACAGACCATCTAAGCAAAAGATCAACAAGGAAATAAAGACTTTAAGTGACACACTGGACCAAATGGACTTCACAGACATATTCAGAACATTCCACCCCAAAGCAACGGAATACACATTCTTCTCTAGTGCCCATGGAACATTCTCCAGAAATGATCACATCCTAGGTCATAAATCAGGTCTCAACTGGTACCAAAAGATTGGGATCATTCCATGCCTATTTTCAGACCACAATGCTTTGAAACTAGAACTCAATCACAAGAGGAAAGTTGGAAAGAACTCAAATACATGGAGGCTAAAGAGCATCCTACTACAGAATGAATGGGTCAACCAGGAAATTAAAGAAGAATTAAAAAATTCATGGAAACCAATGAAAATGAAAACACAACTGTTCAAAATCTTTGGGATGCAGCAAAGGCAGTCCTCAGAGGAAAGTATATAGCAATACAAGCCTTTCTCAAGAAGCAAGAAAGGTCTCAAGTACACAACCTAACCCTACACCTAAAGGAACTGGAGAAGGAACAGCAAATAAAGCCTAAACCCAGCAGAAGAAGAGAAATAATAAAGATCAGAGCAGAAATCAATAAAATAGGAACCAAAAGAACAGTAGAACAGATCAACAAAACTAAGCTGGTTCTTTGAAAGAATTAACAAGATTGATAAACCCCTGGCCAGACTTATCAAAAAGAGAAGAGAAATGACCCAAATCAACAAAATCATGAATGAAAGAGGAGAGATCACAACCAACACCAAAGAAATACAAACAATTATAAGAACATATTATGAACAACTCTATGCCAGCAAATTAGATAACCTGGAAGAAATGGAGGCATTCCTAGAGATGTATCAACTACCAAAACTGAACCAGGAAGAAATAGAAAACCTGAACAGACCTATAACCACTAAGGAAATTGAAGCAGTCATCAAAAATCTCCCAACAAACAAAAGCCCAGGGCCAGATGGCTTCCCAGGGGAATTCTACCAAACATTTAAAGGAGAATTAATACCTATTCTTCTGAAACTGTTCCAAAAAATAGAAATGGAAGGAAAACTTCCAAACTCGTTTTATGAGGCCACCATTACCTTGATCCCCAAACCAGACAGTGACCCCATCAAAAACAATTACAGACCAATATCCTTGATGAACATGGATGCAAAAATTCTCACCAAAATACTAGCCAATAGGATCCAACAGTACATTCAAAGGATTATTCACCATGACTAAGTGGGATTTATCCCTGGGCTGCAAGTTTGGTTCAAAATCCACAAATCAATCAACGTGATACAATACATTAATAAAAGAAAGAACAAGAATCATATGATCCTCTCAATAGATGCAGAAAAAGCATTTGACAAAGTACAGCATTTGATCAAAACTCTTCAGAGCACAGGCATAGAGGGTACATACCTCAATATCATAAAAGCCATCTATGAAAAACCTATAGCAAATATCATTCTCAATGGGGATAAACTGAGAGCTTTCCCCCTAAGGTCAGGAACGCGGCAGGGATGTCCACTATCACCACTGCTATTAAACATAGCATTAGAAGTCATAGCTACAGCAATCAGACAACAAAAAGAAATCAAAGCCATCCAAATCAGCAAAGAAGAAGTCAAACTCTCACTCTTTGCAGATGACATGATACTTTATGTCGAAAACCCAAAAGACTCCCCCCAAAAGTGCTAGAACTCATACAGGAATTCAGTCAAGTGGCAGGATATAAAATCAATGCACAGAAATCAGTGACATTCCTATACACCAACAACAAGACAGAAGAAAGAGAAATTAAGGAGTCGATCCCATTTACAATTGCACCCAAAACCTTAAGATACCTAGGAATAAATCTAACCAAAGAGACAAAGGATCTTTACTCAGAAAACTATAAAATACTCATGAAAGAAATTGAGGAAGACACAAAGAAATGGAAAAACGTTGCATGCTCATGGATTGGAAGAACAAATATTATGAAGATGTCAATGCTACCTAGAGCAATCTACACATTCAATGCAATCCCAATCAAAATACCATCCACTTTTTTCAAAGAAATGCAACAAATAATCCTAAAATTTGTATGGAACCTGAAAAGACCCCGAATAGCGAGAGGAATGTTGAAAAAGAAAAGCAAAGCCGGTGGCATCACAATTCCGGACTTCCAGCTCTATTACAAAGCTGTCATCATCAAGATAGTATGGTACTGGCACAAAAACAGACACATAGATCAATGGAACAGAATAGAGAGCCCAGAAATGGACCCTCAACTCTGTGGTCAACTAATCTTCGACAAAGCAGGAAAGAATGTCCAATGGAAAAAAGACTGTCTCTTCAACAAATGGTGTAGGGGAAATTGGACAGCCACATGCAGAAGAATGAAACTGGACCATTTCCTTACACCACACACAAAAATAGACTCCAAATGGTTGAAAGACCTCAATGTGAGACAGGAGTCCATCAAAATCCTACAGGAGACCACAGGCAGCAACCTGTTCGACCTCAGCCGCAGCAACTTCTTCCTAGAAACATCACCAAAGGCAAGGGAAGCAAGGCCAAAAATGAACTATTGGGACTTCATCAAGATAAGAAACTTTTGCACAGCAAAAGAAACAGTCAACAAAACCAAAAGACAACCGACAGAATGGGAGAAGATATTTGCAAATGACATATCAGATAAAGGGCTAGTATCCAAAATCTATAAAGAACTTATCAAACTCAACACCCAAAAAACAAATGATCCAATCAAGAAATTGGCAGAAGATATGAACAGACATTTTTCCAAAGAAGACATCCAAATGGCCAACAGACACATGAAGAAGTGCTCAACATCGTTCGGCATCAGGGAAATCCAAATCAAAACCTCAATGAGATACCACCTCACACCAGTCAGAATGGCTAAAATTAACAAATCAGGAAATGACAGATGTTGGTGGGGATGCGGAGAAAGGGGAACCCTCCTACACTGTTGGTGGGAATGCAAGCTGGTGCAACCACTCTGGAAAACAATATGGAGGTTCCTCAAAAAGTTGAAAATAGAGCTACCATATGATCCAGCAATTGCACTACTGTGTATTTACCCCAAAGATACAAATGTAGGGACCCGAAGGGGTACGTGCACTGCGATGTTTATAGCTGCAATGTCCACTATAGCCAAAGTGTGGAAAGAGGCAAGATATCCATCGACAGATGAGTGGATAAAGAAGATGTGGTATATATATAATGGAATATTATGCAGCCATCAAAAGGAATGAGATCTTGCCATTTGCAACGACGTGGATGGAACTGGTGGGTGTTATGCTGAGTGAAATAAGTCAATCAGAGAAAGACATGTATCATATGACCTCACTGATATGAGGAATTCTTAATCTCAGGAAACTAACTGAGGGTTTTGGATTGGGGAATGGGGTGGGAGGGATGGGGTGGCTGATAGACACTGGGGAGGGTATGTGCTATGGTGAGCGCTGTGAATTGTGCAAGACTGTTGAATCACATATCTGTACCCCTGAAACAAATAATGCAATATATGCTAAGAAGAAAAAAAAAGAAGAAGATAGCAGCAGGGGAAGAATGAAGGGGGGGGAATTGGAGGGGGAGACAAACCATGAGAGAGGATGGACTCTGACAAACAAACTGAGGGTTCTAGAGGGGAGGGGGTTGGGAGGATGGGTAAGCCTAGTGATGGGTTTTAAAGTGGGCATGTTCTGCATGGAGCACTGGGTGTTATGCACAAACAATGAATCATGGAACACTACATCAAAAACTAATGATGTAATGTATGGTGATTAACAACAATTTAAAAAATTTAAAAAAAATTTAAAAATTTAAAAAAATTAAATAAAAATAAAATGAACCAGATTTTTTAAAATTGTTTCAGTAGGATCATTGACTTATTGCAGCCCTCACACATTGTAATCAAAAGTGCGGATCATTTCTGGGGATTTCTGAAAGCGATCAATTTTTTTTTTGGATCTACCTCCAGAATTGGATCATAATCCATGAAAACGTTTTGGATTTGTTTAAACAAAACTGAACCAGCCCTAAAGCACAGGGTAGTCTTTCTGGCTTCACTTTCTCTGTCTATACTCAATAATCATAGGCCAAGAACTACCCTTCTATCTCCTAGCAGCTCTCTTATCAATCTGCAACAACACTAATTTAGTTCCTCATTAACTTTTGGGCTGAAATATTTTATTAGCTATCAACTTGTTATTTTAACTTGAGTTTCTTTCTCTCTTCCAAACTTAGGAACCTCTACCAAAGTGTATGTCTGAAGATCAGATTTTATCATGGAAAGATAATTTCTCTCTGTTGGTCTCGTCTGCATTGGGTCAAGTCCAAACCATGTCCTCAAATATCCTTCCCAAAAGTTTGTCTCTCTTCCTCTTCCCTCATCCTGTGCTCCAGCCAATCTGAAATTTCAGTGTTTCCACTCTGTGCCCCATGCTTTCTGGCCATAGCATATCTACTCATTTGGTCTTGCTACTTAAAAAATTATTCCCACTACCTTCTAGTTTATCTCCCCATCAGTTGTATGTCCTTATTCTACCCAATCTTCAAGATCCCACCTAAATTTTTCTGTGTGCAGTCTCCCTGACTTACCCACTCTGAATTCCCATAGCTCTGCATTCCCATGGTGGTGTACCCATACTTCTTTGAAATGACTTATACTGGCTCTTATTTACGCTACTAGACTTTATTTTTACTATGATGCTAAAATAACAAATTCATAAACATATTAAATATATTTACTTAAAAGTCATTGTATTAGTTTGCTAGGGTTGTCATAGCAAAATATCATATATAGGGTGGCTTAAACAATACAAATTTATTTTCTTGCAGTTCTAGAGGTTAGAAGTCCAAATCAATGTGCTGGCAGGTGTGGTTTTTCTGAGGCCTCTCTCCTTGGCTCACAAATGACAATCTTCTTGCTGTGTCCCCACATGGCCTTTTCTCTATGAATGCATCCCTAGTGTCTCTTTTCTTCTTATAAAGTCACCAGTCCTATTGGATTAGGACCTCACTCTAATGAGCTCATTTAAAATTATCTCTTTAAAGGACCAATCTCCAAATATAGTCACTTTGTAAGATCTACTGGGAATTAGGACTTCAGCATATGAATTTTGAGGAGAGAAAATCAGTCCATAAAGGCCATGAAGAAAAAAATAAATGTCATATGCAAATTTACAAAGAAATGTCTCTCTATTATAAGCATTCTGTTATTAAAATCTTATATATGGGAGGTGGAGCAAGATGGCGGAGGAGTAGGAGACCTAAATTTCGTCTGGTCCCAGGAACTCAGCTAGATAGGGATCAAACCATTCTGAACACCTACGAACTCAACAGGATATCGAAGAAAAGAAGAGCAACAACTCTCTGAACAGAAAAGCGACCACTTTCTGGAAGGTAGGACGTGAGGAGAAGTGAATCCGAGGCGATATTCGGGAGGATAAACGGCGGGGGAGGGGCCTCCGTCGGCCGCTTCTGGCAAGTGATAGAGCCGCGGGGCACAAAATCGGAAATTTTAAAAGTCTGCTCCACTGAGGGACGTCACTCTGGTGGCTAAGCGGGGGGTGGAACCCTCCGGGACAGTGTGGTCTCAGGACCCACGGGTCACAGAAAGACCGGGGGTGCCTGAGTGTGGCAGAGCTCCCAGGTATCGGAGCAGGGAAGCCGGCTGCAGAGGCGGAGCCCAGGCGCGGGTTCTCAGCTCGGGGTTGCCATAAACCGTGTTCGGCGGCACAGTCGGGCCCCTGCTCCTCCAGCAGGGACCCAACAAGCGGCAGATCCGGGGAGACTCACCTTCCTCCCACAGGAGAAGCCGTGCGGGAGTGCACCGCAAGGATCTGCTGCGTTTGGAGACTCCACCCAGGGTCGGGTGCCGGAATAGAAACGCACGGTCAGAGGCTGGGTGAGCACGGAGTGCAGCCGGAGACCGGGGAGACGGGAGTGAATGGCGGCTTTTCTCTGGGGGCTCACTGAAAAGCGGGGCCCCGAGTCATGGCTCCTCCGGGGCAGAGATTGGGAGGCTGCCATTTTCACTCTCCGCCTCCAAAGCTGTACGGAAAGCTCGCAGGGAAAAAAAGCCCTGGAGAGCAAACCCGAGCAGATTACTTAGCTGGGAGGGGGCAAGGGCGGGGCAATTCCGCCTCCGGCAGAGACATTTGGAAACCACGGCAACAGGCCCCTCCCCAGAAGATCAGCGAGAACAGCCAGCCAAGACCAAGTTTACCGATCAATGAGAACGGCAGAACTCCAGCGCTAGGGGAATACTGCACATAGAATTCATGGCTTTTTTACCATGATTCTTTAGTCTTTCAAGGTTAATTTTTTTTTAACTGTCTTTTTTTCTTTTTTTTTCTTTTTGAATTTTTCTTTTTCCCTTTTTCAACCAACATCTTATCAATCACTTTTTTTTTTAAAAAACATTTTTATTTTTCATTTTTAGAGTCATATTCTATCCCTTCATAGTAGTTACCCATATTTTTGGCTTATATATATAAGTTGTTCTCTCTTTAAAATTTTGAGATAGTTTCTTCTAACAGATTAAAATATACCCTAAATCTATAGTATATGGTGTTTTCTATTCCCCTGCCTGATCACATCCTCTCCCTTTTTTTTTTTCTTTTTTCTTTTTTTAAATCCTCTTCTTTCTATTTTCAAACAACTTCTTATCAATTCCTTTTATAAAATTTTTTATAATTTCCATCTTTACAG
>NC_058417.1:31835109-31839324 GCF_002201575.2 Neomonachus schauinslandi | reverse complement strand
AAGGCTATTAATGAGGTGCAATCAAAAATGGGGGCGCTAACTGCTAGGATAAATGAGACAGAAGAGAGAATCAGTGATATGGAAGACCAAATGATGGAAAATAAAGAAGCTGAGAAAAAGAGAGATAAACAACTACTGCATCACGAGGGCAGAATTCGAGAGATAAGCGATACCATAAGACGAAACAACATTAGAAAAATTGGGATCCCAGAAGAAGAAGAAACAGAGAGAGGGGCAGAAGGTATAATGGAGCAAATTATAGCAGAGAACTTCCCTAATTTGGGGGAGGAAACAGGCATGAAAATCCAGGAAACACAGAGAACCCCTCTCAAAATCAATAAAAATAGGTCAACACCCCGACATCTAATAGTAAAACTTACGAGTCTCATAGACAAAGAGAAAATCCTGAAAGCAGCTCTGGAGAAGAGATCTGTAACCTACAAGGGCAGAAACATTAGATTGGCAACAGACCTATCCACAGAGACCTGGCAGGCCAGAAAGGACTGGCAGGCTATATTCAGTGCACTAAATGAGAAGAATATGCAGCCAAGAATACTATATCCAGCTAAGCTGTCATTGAAAAAAGAAGGAGAGATAAAAAGCTTCCAGGACAAACAAAAACTAAAGGAATTTGCAAACACAAAACCAGCCCTACAGGAAATCTTGAAAGGGGTCCTCTAAGCAAAGAGAGACCCTAAAAGCAACATAGATCAGAAAGGAACACAGACAATATACGGTAACAGTCACCTTACAGGCAATACAATGGCACTAAATTCCTATCTTTCAATAGTTACCCTGAATGTAAATGGGCTCAATGCCCCAATCAAAAGACACAGGCTATCAGACTGGATTAAAAAACAAGACCCATCGATATGCTGTCTGCAAGAGACTCATTTTAGACCCAAAGACAGCCCCAGATTGAAAGGGAGGGGGTGGAAAACCATTTACCATGCTAATGGACACCAAAAGAAAGCTGGGGTGGCAATCCTTATATCAGACAAATTAGATTTTAAACCAAAGACTGTAATAAGAGATGAGGAAGGACATTATATCCTATTTAAAGGATCTATCCAACAAGAAGATCTAACAATTGTAAATATCTATGCCCCTAACATGGGAGCAGCCAATTATATAAGGCAATTTAAAAAAAAAGCAAAGAAACACATCGACAACAATACAATAATAGTGGGGGACTTTAACACCCCCCTCACTGAAATGGACAGATCATCTAAGCAAAAGATCAACAAGGAAATAAAGACTTTAAATGACACACTGGACCAAATGGACTTCACAGACATATTCAGAACATTCCACCCCAAAGCAACGGAATACATATTCTTCTCTAATGCCCATGGAACATTCTCCAGAATCAGTCACATCCTAGGTCATAAATCAGGTCTCAACCGGTACCAAAAGATTGGAATCATTCCCTGCCTCTTTTCAGGCCACAATGCTTTGAAACTAGAACTCAATCACAAGAGGAAAGTCGGAATGAACTCAAATACATGGAGGCTAAACAGCATCCTACTGAAGGATGAATGGGTCAACCAGGAAATTAAAGAAGAATTAAAAAATTCATGGAAACCAATGAAAATGAAAACACTACTGTTCAAAATCTTTGGGATGCAGCCAAGGCGGTCCTAAGGGGAAAGTATATAGCAATACAAGCCTTTCTCAAGAAACAAGAAAGGTCTCAAGTACACAACCTAACCCTACACCTAAAGGAGTTGGGGAAAGAACAGCAAATAAAGCCTAAACCCAGCAGGAGAAGAGAAACAATAAAGATCAGAGCAGAAATAAATGCAATAGAAACTAAAAGAACAGTAGAACAGATCAACAAAACTAGGAGCTGGTTCTTTGACAGAATTAACAAGATTAATAAACCCCTGGCCAAACTTATCAAAAAGAGAAATGACCCAAATCAACAAAATCATGAATGAAAGAGGAGAGATCACCACCAACAGCAAAGAAATACAAACAATTATAAGAACATATTATGAGCAACTCTATGCCAGCAAATTAGATAACCTGGAAGAAATGGAGGCATTCCTAGAGATGTATCAACTACCAAAACTGAACCAGGATGAAATAGAAAACCTGAACAGACCTATAACCACTAAGGAAATTGAAGCAGTCATCAAAAATCTCCCAACAAACAAAAGCCCAGGGCCAGATGGCTTCCCAGGGGAATTCTACCAAACATTTCAAGAAGAATTAATACCTATTCTTCTGAAACTGTTCCAAAAAATAGAAATGGAAGGAAAACTTCCAAACTCGTTTTATGAGGCCAGCATTACCTTGATCCCAAAACCAGACAAGACCCCATCTAAAAGGAAAATTACAGACCAATATCCCTGATGAACATGGATGCAAAAATTCTCACCAAAATACTAGCCAATAGGATCCAACAGTATATTTAAAGGATTATTCACCATGACCAAATGGGATTTCTCCCTGGGCTGCAAGGTTGGTTCAACATCCGCAAATCAATCTATGTGATACAATACATTAACAAAAGAAAGAACAAGAATCATATGATCCTCTCAATAGATGCAGAAAAAGCTTTTGACAAAGTACAGCATCCTTTCTTGATCAAAACTCTTCAGAGTATAGGGATCAAGGGTACATACCTCAATATCATAAAAGCCATCTATGAAAAACCTACAGCAATTATCATTCTCAATGGGGAAAAACTGAGAGCTTTCCCCCTAAGGTCAGGAATGTGGCAGGGATGTCCACTATCACCACTGCTATTCAACATAGTATTGGAAGTCCTAGCCACAGCAATCAGACAACAAAAAGAAATCAAAGGCATCCAAATTGGCAAAGAAGAAGTCAAACTCTCACTCTTTGCAGATGATATGATACTTTATGTGAAAAACCCCAAAGACTCCACCCCAAAACTGCTAGAACTCATACAGGAATTCAATAAAGTGGCAGGATATAAAATCAATGCACAGAAGTCAGTGGCATTCCTATACACCAACAAGACAGAAGAAAGAGAAATTAAGGAGTCAATCCCATTTACAATTGCACCCAAAACCATAAGATAGCTAGGAATAAATCTAACCAAAGAGACAAAGGATCTTTACTCAGAAAACTATAAAATACTCATGAAAGAAATTGAGGAAGACACAAAGAAATGGAAAAACGTTCCATGCTCATGGATTGGAAGAACAAATATTGTGAAGATGTCAATGCTACCTAGAGCCATCTACACATTCAATGCAATCCCCATCAAAATACCATCCACTTTTTTCAAAGAAATGCAACAAATAATCCTAAAATTTGTATGGAACCAGAAAAGACCCCGCATAGCCAGAGGAATATTGAAAAAGACAAGCAAAGCCGGCGGCATCACAATTCCGGACTTCCAGCTCTATAACAAAGCTGTCATCTTCAAGACAGTATGGTACTGGCACTAAAACAGACACATAGATCAATGGAACAGAATAGAGAGCCCATAAATGGACCCTCAACTCTGTGGTCAACTAATCTTTGACAAAGCAGGAAAGAATGTCCAATGGAAAAAAGACAGTCTCTTCAACAAATGGCGTTGGGAAAATTGGATAGCCACATGCAGAAGAATGAAACTGGACCATTTCCTTACACCACACACAAAAATAGACTCCAAATGGTTGAAAGACCTCAATGTGAGACAGGAGTCCATCAAAATCCTAAAGGAGAACGCAGGCAGCAACCTCTTTGACCTCAGCCAAAGCAACTTCTTCCTAGAAACATAGCCAAAGGCAAGGGAAGCAAGGGCAAAAATGAACTATTGGGACTTCATCAAGATAAAAAGCTTTTGCAAAGCAAAGGAAACAGTCAACAAAACCAAAAGACAACCGACAGAATGGGAGAAGATATTTGCAAATGACATATCAGATAAAGGGCTAGTATCCAAAATCTATAAAGAACTTATCAAACTGAACACCCAAAAACAAAGAATCCAATCAAGAAATGGGCAGAAGATATGAACAGACATTTTTCCAAAGAAGACATCCAAATGGCCAACAGACACATGAAAAAGTGCTCAATATCGCTCGGCATCAGGGAAATCCAAACAAAACCTCAGTGAGGTAACACCTCACACCAGTCAGAATGGCCAAAATTAACAAGTCAGGAAACGACAGATGTTGGCGGTGATGTGGAGAAAGGGGAACCCTCGTACACTGTTGGTGGGAATGCAAGCTGGTGCAGCCACTCTGGAAAACT
>NC_058417.1:31824302-31835099 GCF_002201575.2 Neomonachus schauinslandi | reverse complement strand
AATGGCTAAAATTAACAAGTCAGGAAACGACAGATGTTGGCGGGGATACGGAGAAAGGGGAACCCTCCTACACTGTTGGTGGGAATGCAAGCTGGTGCAGCCACTCTGGAAAACTGTATGGAGGTTCCTCAAAAAGTTGAAAATAGAGCTACCATATGATCCAGCAATTGCACTACTGGGTATTTACCCCAAAGATACAAAAGTAGGGATCCGAAAGGGTACGTGCACCCCGATGTTTATAGCAGCAATGTCCACAATAGCCAAACTGTGGAAAGAGCCAAGATGTCCATCGACAGATGAATGGATAAAGAAGAAGTGGTATATATATACAATGGAATATTATGCAGCCATCAAAAGGAATGAGATCTTGCCATTTGCAACGACGTGGATGGAACTGGAGGGTATTATGTTGAGTGAAATAAGTCAAACAGAGAAAGACATGTATCATATGATCTCCCTGATATGAGGAATTCTTAATTGTAGGAAACAAACTGAGGGTTGCTGGAGTGGGGGGTGGGTTGGGAGGGATGGGGTGACTGGGTGATAGACACTGGGGATGGTATGTGCTCTGGTAAGTGCTGTGAATTGTGCAAGACTGTTGAATCTCAGATCTGTACCTCTGAAACAAATAATGCAATATATGTTAAGGAAAAAAAAAAAGAAGAAGGTAGCGGGAGGGGAAGAATGAAGCGGGGGAAATCAGAGGGGTAGACGAACCATGAGAGACGATGGACTCTGAGAAACAAACAGGGTTCTAGAGGGGAGGGGGGTGGGAGGATGTGTTAGCCTGGTGGTGGGTATTGAGGAGGGCACATTCTGCATGGAGCACTGGGTGTTATGCACAAACAATGAATCATGGAACACTTCATCTAAAACTAATGATGTAATGTATGGGGATTAACATAAGAATAAAAAAAAATAAAAAAAAAAAAAGGAGTTTGAAAAGAAAAAGTAGTACCTGATTATGTAAAAGACCTTCAACGAATGATTGACCACTAAATATTTGGAAGGTTTTACTTCTGGTCTTTTCAGGATCATTGTGAACCTATTCAAGTAAGTGACCTTGATCTAGAACTGTTGGACCAGACGACAAGGGGAGAAGGTAATTAAATTCAAGAGATGTAGGAGATCAGGTTGTGCATGAAGTGGATGGTATAAACCAATGAGGTACGGGTCGTAGGAAAAGGTGATGAGTGGAAATGATAGAAGACTCCCTCTGGGACATCAGTTCCTTTCCTGGGAATCAAGGTCAAAAGGATAAGCTTCTTTGTAAGCAGAGAAGTAAGTAGCACACACATTCTTATGATCGACTGGATCACGGAAAGCTTCCTTTAGACCTAGAAACCACGTTCCTCTCAATTGACTGATTGTTCCTTATTACTCTGTCTTTCTCCAAGATATGTGAGCAATGAAATGTCTTTAAAACCTCAGAGATGAGTATTGCACTCAATCCTTTAAATATTGTGGCTCATATCAGATTGTGATGACAGAAAAGAGAGAGATGTTTGTGCAATGGCTCAGAAAAACTTAAACATAATAAAAAATAGGTCAGTGAAAAGCTTCTTCAAAGTTAAAATTATAAAAGTATAAAGAACTAATATAGTTATTCTAGGTTGAAGCAAGACATTTACTAAAATGCTTATTTAAATGAATTCCATATTGCAAAGAAATTGCTCAGTGGGCTAAAAAATGTGCTTAAACTATGTTTTAATTCAATACCAAAACAAAACAAAACAAAACAAAACAAAAACCCAAACCCAAATAATCCAATTAAAAAATGGACAGAGGACTTGAATAGACATTTTGCCGAAGAAGGCATGCCGATAGCCAACAGACATAAGAAAAGATGTTCAACATCATTAGTCATCACGAAAATGCAAATCAAAGGCACATGAGATATCACCTCATACCTGTCAGAATGGCTAGAATTAAAAACACAAGAAACAACAAGTACAAGTGTTGGTGAGGATGTGGAGGAAAAGGAACCCTTACACACTGTTGGTGGGAATGCAAACTGGTGCAGCCGCTGTGGAAAACAGTATGGAGCTTCCTCAAAAAATCAAAAATAGATCTACCATATGATCTAATAATTCCACTACTGGGTATCTACCCAAAGAAAGTGAAAACACTAATTCAAAAAGACATATGAACCCTGTGTTTACTGCAGCATGATTTACAATTGATTTACAATAGCCAAGATATGTTGAACACTACATCAAAAACTAATGATGTACTATATGTTGGCTAACTGAATATAATAAAAAAAATTAAATTAAAAAATCAGTAAATAATCTAAACAGATAAAAAAAAAAAACAATAGCCAAATTATGGAAGCAAGCCAAGTGTCCATTGATAGATGAATGGATAAAGATGTGATATATAAGAGAGATAGATAGATAGGTCCATCTATCTATATATATCCATGTATATATATATATATAACTTAGCTATAAAAAAGAATGAGATCTTGCCATTTGCAACGACATGGATGGACCTAGCAGGTGTTATGCTAATGAAATAAATCAGACATAGAAACACAAATACCATGCGATTTCACTTAAACACAGAATCTAAAAAACAAAACAAATGAACAAGCAAACAAAAAAGTAGAAACAGACTCATAAATACAAAGAGCAAACTGATGGTTGCCAGAGGGTACAGGTGGGGGATTGGCAAAATGGGTAAAGGTCAGTGGGAGGTCCAGGCTTCCAGCTGTGGAATGAATAAGTCACAGGGATAAAAGGTACAGCATAGGGAATATAGTCAATGGTATTGTGGTAGCATTGTGTGATGACAGACGGTAGCTCTACTTGTGGTGAGCATAGAATAAGATATAGACTTGTGGAATCACTCTGTTGTACACCTGAAACTAACGTAACATTGTGGCACTGTGTGTCAACTATATATATATAGTATATATATATGTAATATATATATATTACATATGTATATACAAATATTACATATGTATGTAATATATGTATATTCTTAATTGCAAACTACACAACAACATACTTATAAAAAGATGTGGAAATAATAAGACAAAATTGTTTGAAGAACTTAAGGAACAGGACCAAGTAAAATTCTAGTAGAAACTAGTCCAAGTCTATCATTTTATGCATAAAGAGGTTAAATCCCTTAGATGTAAAACCAGTTTGTCCTAGATTACAGCTCAAATTTATCAAGATATTTAAGTTTGTTTATTTATTTATTTTTTTAGGAATCTCTGCACCCAACGTGGGCCTTGAACTCACAACCCCAAGATCAAGAGTCACGTGCTCCTCTGACCGACCCAGTCAGGCACCCGAAGGTATTTCATTTTAAAAAATAAAAATGAGGAGGAAGAGTATGAAGGAAGGAAACACAGAGACACAAGATAATATAGGAGCAAAGCAGGTAGGATCAAGACTAGGAATTTGATGAATTGGAAGGACCTGAAAAACACCAAAGATTCAGAAAATCATGTTGAAGAAGTCAAGGCAAAACATCACAGTTCTTAACTGAGGCTGTTGTAAGTCTTCCAGAAAATTGAAATTAGTACAAGAGACAAGAGGGCGCAAGACTGAAAATTCTCATTCTGGGAAGACACTCTTTTCTCTGCACCCTGAGAGAAGTGTAAGAAATGCCAGCCCACAGAGATTACTAATAGGAGACAGGCTCTGCATTTGAGTGCCATTCTGTCTGAGCAGGAGTAGAAATGCATAGAATTTTTGAGTCTATAATCAATTAGAGGGCTTAGTAAATCAAGATCTACAAACTCTACCCATTATTATTTACTAAACTAGAAACTCAATACATTAAAGAAAAAATTCATCTTTTTTTTTCTTTTACCCTACTAGAAAGGAACATGAAATAGCCATACATGCTAAGGTATGTTTACCAAAAGTATGTGGAAATAAATTCTCTCCACCAATAAGAAACTAAAAATCTTTTTAGAAACACAGAATAGCCAAATATATATCATCACTTTCTTGGTTCGTTGCATAATATAAAGCCCTTCATTCTGACCAAAACTTTTAATTTATGTATTGAATTTAAAAGGTATACTTTTCTATAAGAATCCTGAGAATCACCTGATTTAATTCTTAGCTATAAATTCTGTGATAAATCTCCAGGTTTTCAATTTTAAAAGGGCAATTAATCATATATCATACAATACAACTTTTATGTCTTAACTTTGGTGTAATAAATACTACTGTAATGATTTCAGAAACACCTCTGGTCAATCTGCAGCCTCTGGGGTGGGTTATTATTAAAAGACACCAACAGAGCTATGACATAACATACTGATCCAAATGCCATTATTTCAGCATATACAATAGTTTGGCCAAGACTGTACTAAATTTTTTTTAAAGATTTTATTTATTTATTTGACAGAGAGAGATAGGGAGAGCAAGAACACAAGCAGGGGGAGTGGGAGAGGGAGAAGCAGACCTCCCGTTGAGCAGGGAGCCTGATGCGGGGCTCGATTCCAGGACCCTGGGATCATGACCTGAGCCGAAGGCAGATGCTTAATGGCTGAGCCACCCAGGTGCCCCAAGACCGTACTAAATTTTACACACACACACACACACACACGCACACACACACACACTCTTCCCCTCATTACAAAAATAAGTATTTCCCAAGCAAATTAATAGGATAAATAAATTTATATAGGGAATGTCCACTTCCTTGCATACTGCCTTTTTAGAATTTTAGCATATAAATTATTTATAGGCAAATAAATATTCCATATGGAAATCTAATACCTAAGGCAAAAACCTCAACTTAGTAATTTGTAAGTGATTTAAGCAATTATGAATCTTGAAAAAAATTAATCAGCTGTCTTAAATATAATCTCTTATAATTCATTCTCTCAGTTAATATGGATTTGTTAGGGATTCTTATGATTCCAAATTGCTTCTCACCTTTCTTCAGATAAAAAATAATTTACAAGTATTTTAGAGCTTTCAACTCAAGCATCATTTAAGTGTGGGATACTTTAAGACAATAAGGTATTTTTTTTTCAGGATATCCTGGATGTGGACAAAAAGAATGCTACTATAAAGTTATTAGAAACAGTTTGTGGACATGTTTACTTTATGAAATAATGAATCAGTGTGGTTTCTGTGTGACTGAGACATTCTTACCTGATCATTTTTATCTATAGGAAAACTTTAAGGAGCTACATTTTATGTCATGATTCAAAATTCTAATACCAGTAAGAGACAAACCTAAGTTATTCTGATACGATATGATTTGCTTACACTACCAAAATGTATTCAGTAATTGGGTTAAGATTGAAAAATGCCCCAAAAGAAAAAGAAAACACTAATTTTGAGAGTTTAATGAGCCTAAAATTTCTAAAAAGCTGGGTATTTTACTCAATTCAAGTATTTTGGATACATCTTTAAAATTTTTTCAGTGCCCAAAACTTAGCCACAGTTACAGCCTAAGCGCTTCATGCTTTACAGAGCCAGAAAAACAAATTTAGCTTTGATCAAATATTTTGGCACCCAAGATAATTGACTTTGCTCAAAGGTAGAATTGGATAAAAGAATGACAGACTGCCAACATATCAAGCTATTATCAGATGTTATAATTTATATGGTCCACATTGATTCTGTTCTTTGTAGGAGCTAATGCACATGCTTGCAGATTTAGCAAGAGGATTTTAAAAAGGAAGTATAAAATCTACAAAATATATATCTCCATGAAGTTTTATACCAGCAAATCCATGTGAACTAAAGTGAAGAAAAGGTAGCCTATATTTTATATATTTAATTTAACTCCTCCATTGCCCTTTAACACATATCACCCTGTCATAAACTCTAATTTTCTTCTGTTTCAATAATTTTAACATGATAAAGAGCAAAAAGTTACGACTATTCATATGGCCTTAAGCATAAAAATCAATTTGCTCTAGTCAAAGACAATATAAAACTAATTAACTGAAATACAATTCTTAAAAAACTTTTAGTATCAATAAATTAGGTTTAAGAGAAGAGAAATTCTCTGCTCTCAAAACTGAAATACTAACTAAAACATTTTTAAAACTAATTCTATGTTTAAAACTTAAGTGAAAATCTTGTGACTTAAGATTTTTTAAAAAACGTGATATAATCTAAACAGTCAGAGGTTGATTGTGTATCCTAATGAATAGATTCTCCAAAAAGTGAATAATTAAAAAAAAAAATCTTGGGATGCCTGGGTGGCTCAGTTTGTTAAGCAACTGCCATTGGCTCAGGTCATAATCCCAGGGTCCTGGGATCGAGCCCTGCATTGGGCTCCTTGCTCGGTGGGGAGCCTTCTTCTCCCTCTCCCTCTACCTGCTACTCTGCCTTCTTGTGCTCTCTCTCTCAAATAAACAAATAAAAAAAAAAACTTAAAAAAAAAATCTTGCACTTCTGAATGCATGGTAGATGAAACACTATGAAAGGCTCTTTCACTTCAAATGTGGAATTAGACCCTACAGGAAGCAGAATTTTATTACATATTATGGCTTGCAGGAAGTAAAGGAAATTATTAACTCTCCTTCCAAAAAAGGATCGGGGAATGGTATCTGAGCAGGAAACAAGTGCAAACCATGCAAAAGTTAGGGAAAATATTTATAGGATACATACTGTTATCCAAAGACTGAGCGGTAAGTCAGTGGCAAATGGAGGACTTTATTTAAAACTCTTTCTTCTCCAGTGACCTAAGGGAGACCCAATGGTCTCTAAAATGGCCCCCCACTTTAGTAGCAACACTGTAGATCCTGGAAGAAGCAAAGGGATGAGAGCATTATTTAGGCTGTAGGAATTCCCATGAGTTCAAGGAACCAAATTTTCATTAACAATTAAAAAACAAAAACAAAAAAACAAGGAAACAAGCCAATGTGAACGAGATTCAACAGGAAAATAAACTGATTTAGGATACAAATGGATATAGGATACAACTGATTTTGGTTTAAAATATGAAATAAATGAATTCAGGATAATTTAAAATAAGAGAAGAAATACCAAAATTGGTAAAGCAGCCAGGGTCTATAATAAATGACTGAAGATGTGTGAAAAATAATCAAACCCAATTTTTGAAAGGAATATGATTTTTAGTAAGAAAACTAAATGGATGGGTTAAAAGCATATAAGTTAAGCTAAAAAGAGAACTAGTTAACTAGACCACAAATAATTAATACCCAAAATGCACCAGAGAGTCTAGACAACATAAAATATAAAAATAAATGTAAAATGTGCAGAATAAAATTCTTATCACCATTATGAAATCCCAAAACATAATAGAGAAGTAATAAATGAAAAGATGTTGAGCTTTTTGTTTTAAACTAATGAAGTACATTTATCAAAGATAAACAAATATAAGAAAATTACAGTATACATAAACAAAATAAATGGAAAAAAATTCCAAAATTCCAAAAATTCCACTTTAAATTCCATTAAAAGTGCAAAGCACCAAAGACAAAGAGAAGAGCTAACTTTGAAGTCAAAGAGGAAGAGCGATAAATAACAGAAAATCAGATCAATAAAGCAATGACAATGACATGACAACTGATTTCTCTTTTTTAAATTTTTTTTTTTAAGATTTTATTTATTTATTTGACAGAGACACAGCTAGAGAGGGAACACAGCAGGGGGAGTGGGAGAGGGAGAAGCAGGCTTCCCGCCGAGCAGAGAGCCCAATGTGGGGCTTGATCCCAGGACCCTGGGATCATGACCTGAGCCGAAGGCAGACGCTTAACAACTGAGCCACCCAGGCGCCCCACAACTGATTTCTTGATAGCAAAAAAGAAACAAGTAGACAATGGAAACCAGTTTTCAAAGTTTGGGAGCAAGTCATCATCAACCTGAAATTCTGTATCTAGCAAAACTATCTTTTAAAAATAAAGGGTTGTCATTTTCAGATAAGTTAAATAATCATGATACGCTATGAAGCATAATATAGAGGGAAATTCATAGCATTCAGTTTCTGCATTAAAGGAGAACACAGACTGAAAAATTAGTTAAGTTAAATATTTGGACTGGAATGTGAGGGAAAATACAGAATATATACACAGAAATCAAAAGTAAAGACATATTAAAGATATGAGCAAAGTTGAATAAAACAAAAAAATAAAGATGTATAATGGAATCAACAAAGTTAAAAAGTGGCTATTTGAAAGACGAACAAAATAAGGGAAACAGTAGCAAAATTCATTAAGAATAAAAGAAGAGAAACATAAATAAATAAATAAATAAATAAATAAATAAATAAATAAATAAATGAGAAAGGGCACATAACTAGAAATACACAATAATTAGAAAGGTAAGTTACCACCGTGAACAACTTTTTTTTTTTTTTGACAGAGAGAGAGACAGCTAGAGAGGGAACACAAGCAGGGGGAGTGGAAGAGGGAGAAGCAGGCTCCCGGCCGAGCAGAGAGCCCGATGCGGGGCTCGATCCCAGGAACCTGGGATCATGACCTGAGCCGAAAACAGACGCTTAATGACTGGGCCACCCAGGTGCCCCCCATGAACAACTTTTATACTTAAGTTCCAAAAATTAGATCTAATGTATGAATGCCCAGAAAAATTTTACTTACTGAAACTGAATGAAGAAGAACTGTAAAGGCAGAATGCATATAAAGCCTGAAGAAACAGAAAGTTAAAAATATTTTCACAAAGGTAACATCTCATCCAGGCAATTTTACAAGGAGTTTCTACTTTCAAGAAACATCATTTCAATTTACACATCATCCATTTAATAGAGAGAAAATTGCCTAACTTGTTGCATGACGCCAGTGTAAACTTGATTTCAGAATCAGACGAGAACAGTAAGAATAAAGAAAATCACAGAAAATCCATGACTATGAATACAAAAATTCTAAACAAGGTTATGGCAAATGAAATCAAATCGTTTGAAGACACAATAATGGCCTCCTTATTCTTCCTAGTTCTCAAAATTGGTACATGTTACCTTAAATAACAAATAAATTTTACAGATCTGATCTTAAGAAGCTTAAGTATTCTTAAGAATCTTGAGAGGAGGGGGGGCGGAGCAAGATGGCGAAGGAGTAGGAGACCTGGATTTCGTCTCCTCTCAGGAATTCAGCTGGATAGGGATCAAACCATTCTGAACACCTACAAACTCAACAGGAGATCGAAGAAAAGAAGAGCAACAACTCTCTGAACAGAAAAGCGACCACTTTCTGGAAGGTAGGACGTGCGGAGAAGTGAATCCGAGGCGATATTCGGGAGGATAGACAGTGGGGGAGGGGTCTCCGTCGGCCGCTTCTGGCAAGTGATAGAGCATCGGAACACAAAATTGGAACTTTTAAAAGTCTGCTCCGCCGAGGGACTTCACTCTGGTGGCTAAGCGGGGGGTAGAACCCTCCGGGACAGTGTGGTCTCAGGACCCTCGGGGTCACAGAAAGACCGGGGGTGCCTGAGTGTGGCAGAGCTCCCAGTAACGGAGCAGGGAAGCTGGCTGCAGAGGCGGAGCCCAGGCGCGGGCTCTCAGCTCGGGGTTGCCATAAACCGTGATCCGCGGCACAGTCGGGCCACTGCTCTTGCAGCAGGGACCCAACAAGCGGCAGATCCGGGGAGACTCACCTTCCTCCCCCGGGAGGAGCCGCACGGGAGTGCACCGCAGGGATCTGCTGGGTTTGGAGACTCCACCCGGGGTCGGGTGCCAGAGATAGAAACGCGCCATCACAGGCCGGGTGAGCACGGAGTGCGGCTGGAGACTGGGAAGACGGGAGTGACTGACGGCTTTTCTCTGGGGACTCACTGAGAAGTGGGGCCCCGAGTTCTCGGCTCCTCTGGGGCGGAGATTGGGAGGCCGCCATTTTCACTCTCCGCCTCCAAAGCTGTACGGAAAGCTCGCAGGGAACAAAAGCCCTGGAGAGCAAACCCGAGCAGATTACTTAGCCGGGAGGGGGCAAGGGTGGGGCAATTCCGCCTCCGGCAGAGACATTTGGAAACCACGGCAACAGGCCCCTCCCCAGGAGATCAGTGAGAACAGCCAGCCAAGACCAAGTTTACCGATCAATGAGAATGGCAGAACTCCAGCGCTAGGGGACTACTGCACATAGAATTCATGGCTTTTTTACCATGATTCTTTAGTCTTTCAAAGTTAATTTTTTTTTAACTGTCTTTTTTTCTTTTTGAATTTTTCTTTTTCCCTTTTTCAACCAAAATCTTATCAATCCCTTTTTTAAAAAAAAAAACATTTTTATTTTTCATTTTGAGAGTCATATTCTATCCCTTCATAGTAGTTACCCGTATTTTTGGCTTATATATATAGTTGTTCTCTCTTTAAAATTTTGAGATAGTTTCTTCTAACAGATTAAAATATACCCTAAATCTCTAGTATATGGTGTTTTCTATTCCCCTGCCTGATCACATCCTCTCCCTTTTTTTTCTTTTTTCTTTTTTTAAATCCTCTTCTTTCTTTTTTCAAACAACTTCTTATCAATTCCTTTTATAAAATTTTTGATAATTTCCATCTTTACAGTCATATTCCATCCCTTCATCATATCAACCCTTATTTTTGTACATATATAAGTTTTTCTTTCTTTAAAATTTTGGAAGGCACTTTCTTCTAAAAGACCAAAATACACCCCAAATCTAGTGTGTGGCACTGATCTATATACCAGCCTGATCATATTTGATCACATTCTGGTTTTTTTGTTGTTGTTTTGTTTTGTTTTTGTTTTAATCTTTATCTTTATCTTTATCTTTTTTTTCTTTTTCTTTTTTCTCTCTTTCCCTTTCTTTTCCCACTGCTTCAGGTCTTTTCTGATTTGTTTAGAGTATATTTTCTGGGGACGTTGTTACTCTG
>NC_058417.1:31766517-31819302 GCF_002201575.2 Neomonachus schauinslandi | reverse complement strand
GTCATTGAAAATTGAAGGAGAGATAAAAAGCTTCCAGGACAAACAAAAACTAAAGGAATTTGCAAACACAAAACCAGCCCTACAGGAAATCTTGAAAGGGGTCCTCTAAGCAAAGAGAGAGCCTAAAAGCAACATAGATCAGAAAGGAACACAGACAATATACGGTAACAGTCACCTTACAGGCAATACAATGGCACTAAATTCCTATCTTTCAATAGTTACCCTGAATGTAAATGGGCTCAATGCCCCAATCAAAAGACACAGGCTATCAGACTGGATTAAAAAACAAGACCCATCGATATGATGTCTACAAGAGACTCATTTTAGACCCAAAGACACCCCCAGATTGAAAGTGAGGGGGTGGAAATCCATTTACCATGCTAATGGACACCAAAAGAAAGCTGGGGTGGCAATCCTTATATCAGACAAATTCGATTTTAAACCAAAGACTGTAATAAGAGATGAGGAAGGACATTATATCCTACTTAAAGGATCGATCCAACAAGAAGATCTCACAATTGTAAATATCTATGCCCCTAACATGGGAGCAGCCAATTATATAAGGCAATTAATATCAAAAGCAAAGAAACACATCGACAACAATACAATAATAGTGGGGGACTTTAACACCCCCCTCACGGAAATGGACAGATCATCTAAGCAAAAGATCAACAAGGAAATAAAGACTTTAAATGACACACTGGACCAAATGGACTTCACAGACATATTCAGAACATTCCACCCCAAAGCAACGGAATACACATTCTTCTCTAGTGCCCATGGAACATTCTGCAGAATCAGTCACATCCTAGGTCATAAATCAGGTCTCAACTGGTACCAAAAGATTGGGATCATTCCCTGCCTATTTTCAGACCACAATGCTTTGAAACTAGAACTCAATCACAAGAGGAAAGTTGGAAAGAACTCAAGTACATGGAGGCTAAAGAGCATCCAATTACAGAATGAATGGGTCAACCAGGAAATTAAAGAAGAATTAAAAAAATACATGGAAACCAATGAAAATGAAAACACAACTATTCAAAATCTTTGGGATGCAGCAAAGGCAGTCCTAAGAGGAAAGTATAGAGCAATACAAGCCTTCCTCAAGAAGCAAGAAAGGTCTCAAGTACACAACCTAACCCTCCACCTAAAGGAGCTGGAGAAAGAACAGCAAATAAAGCCTAAACCCAGCAAGAGAAGAGAAATAATAAAGATCAGAGCAGAAATCAATGAAATAGAAACTAAAAGAACAGTAGAACAGATCAACGAAACTAGGAGATGGTTCCTTGAAAGAATTAACAAGATTGATAAACCCCTGGCCAGACTTATCAAAAAGAGAAGAGAAATGACCCAAATCAACAAAATCATGAATGAAAGAGGAGAGATCACAACCAACACCAAAGAAATACAAACAATTATAAGAACATATTATGAGCAACTCTATGCTAGCAAATTAGATAACGTGGAAGAAATGGATGCATTCCTAGAGATGTATCAACTACCAAAACTGAACCAGGATGAAATAGAAAACCTGAACCGACCTATAACCACTAAGGAAATTGAAGCAGTCATCAAAAATCTCCCAACAAACAAAAGCCCAGGGCCAGATGGCTTCCCAGGGGAATTCTACCAAACATTTCAAGAAGAATTAATACCTATTCTTCTGAAACTGTTCCAAAAAATAGAAATGGAAGGAAAACTTCCAAACTCCTTTTATGAGGCCAGCATTACCTTGATCCCAAAACCAGACAAAGACCCCATCCAAAAGGAGAATTACAGACCAATATCCCTGATGAACATGGATGCAAAAATTCTCACCAAAATACTAGCCAATAGGATCCAACAGTACATTCAAAGGATTATTCACCATGACCAAGTGGGATTTATCCCTGGGCCAATAGGTTGGTTCAACATCCGCAAAACAATCAATGTGATACAGTACATTAACAAAAGAAAGAACAAGAATCATATGATCCTCTCAATAGATGCAGAAAAAGCTTTTGACAAAGTACAGCATCCTTTTTTGATCAAAACTCTTCAGAGTATAGGGATAGAGGGTACATACCTCAATATCACAAAAGCCATCTATGAGAAACCTACAGCGAATATCATTCTCAATGGGGAAAAACTGAAAGCTTTCCCCCTAAGGTCAGGAACGCGGCAGGGATGTCCACTATCACCACTGCTATTCAACATAGTATTGGAAGTCCTAGCCACAGCAATCAGACAACAAAAAGAAATCAAAGGCATCCAAATTGGCAAAGAAGAAGTCAAACTCTCACTCTTTGCAGATGATATGATACTGTATATGGAAAACCCCAAAGACTCCACCCCAAAACTGCTAGAACTCATACAGGAATTCAGTCAAGTGGCAGGATATAAAATCAATGCACAGAAGTCAGTGGCATTCCTGTACACCAACAACAAGACAGAAGAAAAAGAAATTAAGGAGTCGATCCCATTTACAATTGCACCCAAAACCATAAGATACCTAGGAATAAATCTAACCAAAGAGACAAAGGATCTGTACTCAGAAAACTATAAAATACTCATGAAAGAAATTGAGGAAGACACAAAGAAATGGAGAAACGTTCCATGCTCATGGATTGGAAGAACACATATTGTGAAGATGTCAATGCTACCCAGAGCAATCTACACATTCAATGCAATCCCCATCAAAATACCATGCACTTTTTTCAAAGAAATGCAACAAATAATCCTAAAATTTGTATGGAACCAGAAAAGACCCCGCATAGCCAGAGGAATGTTGAAAAAGAAAAGCAAGTCAGCGGCATCACAATTCCGGACTTCCAGCTCTATTACAAAGCTGTCATCATCAAGACAGCATGGTACTGGCACAAAAACAGACACATAGATCAATAAACAGAATAGAGAGCCCAGAAATGGACTCTCAACTCTATGGTCAACTCATCTTTGACAAAGCAGGAAAGAATGTCCAATGGAACAAAGACAGTCTCTTCAACAAATGGTGTTGGGAAAATTGGACAGCCACATGCAGAAGAATGAAACTGGACCATTTCCTTATACCACACACAAAAATAGACTCCAAATGGTTGAAAGACCTCAATGTGAGACAGGAGTCCATCAAAATCCTAAAGGAGAACACGGGCAGCAACCTCTTCGACCTCAACCGCAGCAACTTCTTCCTAGACACATCGCCAAAGGCAAGGGAAGCAAGGGCAAAAATGAACTACTGGGACTTCATCAAGATAAAAAGCTTTTGCAAAGCAAAGGAAACAGTCAACAAAACCAAAAGACAACCGACAGAATGGGAGAAGATATTTGCAAATGACATATCAGATAAAGGGCTAGTATCCAAAATCTATAAAGAACTCATCAAACTCAACACCCAAAAAACAAATGATCCAATCAAGAAATGGGCAGAAGACATGAACAGACATTTTTCCAAAGACATCCAAATGGCCAACAGACACATGAAAAAGTGCTCAATATCGCTCGGCATCAGGGAAATCCAAATCAAAACCTCAATGAGATACCACCTCACACCAGTCAGAATGGCTAAAATTAGCAAGTCAGGAAATGACAGATGTTGGCGGGGATGTGGAGAAAGGGGAACCCTCCTACACTGTTGGTGGGAATGCAAGCTGGTGCAGCCACTCTGGAAAACTGAATGGAGGTTCCTCAAGAAGTTGAAAATAGAGGTAGCATATGATCCAGCAATTGCACTACTGGGTATTTACCCCAAAGATACAAAAGTAGGGATCCGAAGGGGTACGTGCACCCCGATGTTTATAGCAGCAATGTCCACAATAGCCAAACTATGGAAAGAGCCAAGATGTCCATCGACAGATGAATGGATAAAGAAGAGGTGGTATATATATACAATGGAATATTATGCAGCCATCAAAAGGAATGAGATCTTGCCATTTGCAACGATGTGGATGGAACTGGAGGGTATTATGTTGAGTGAAATAAGTCAAACAGAGAAAGACATGTATCATATGATCTCACTGATATGAGGAATTCTTAATTGCAGGAAACAAACTGAGGGTTGCTGGAGTGGGGGGATGGGGTGACTGGGTGATAGACACTGGGGAGGGTATGTGCTCTGGTAAGCGCTGTGAATTGTGCAAGACTGTTGAATCTCAGATCTGTACCTCTGAAACAAATAATGCAATATATGTTAAGAAAAAAAAAAAAGAAGAAGAAGAAGGTACCGGGAGGGGAAGAATGAAGCGGGGGAAATCGCAGGGGTAGACGAACCATGAGAGACGATGGACTCTGAAAAACAAACTGAGGGTTCTAGAGGGGAAGGGGGGTGGGAGGATGGGTTAGCCTGGTGGTGGGTATTGAGGAGGGCACATTCTGCATGGAGCACTGGGTGTTATGCACAAACAATGAATCATGGAACACCTCATCTAAAACTAATGTTGTAATGTATGGGGATTAACATAAGAATAAAAAAAAAAAAAAAGAATCTTGAGAGGGACATGCATACTCTATGCGCTCAGGCTCCACATCCACTCCCGGGTGCTCGGGTGCTCGTGCCTAAGTCATGGGCCACCTCTGCAGTGAGAGCGTCTACCTGGATCCCCAGAGCCACCGCAGCTCCATGAGCATGCGTGCTCCAGACCGGCACTGCGACTGCTCCAGGGATACCGGTACTTTAGACCCTGGCTTGTTCCATGGCCACTCCGCAGATGCCTGTGCATTAGCCACGAGGCCACCATGAGTGTGCCCCTGAGCAGGTGTCAGAGGAAGCCCCTAAGCTATGAATTTCCCTACAGGAGAAAAGATCCATCCCTGCAATCTTCACCAGCTCTAACCTCATCTGATACGGCTGCGCAGAGACTAGGCAGCTACACACACCCCAGTCTGAGCCCCCTGCCGCATGCAGCCAGCTCTCACGCCCACCCACCAATAGCTGAAGGCTGTCCCTTCCTAGGCGTTCTAGGGAGAATGTTTCAGGTTATCTAGTTTTTATAATATGGTTACAACTAAAATTGCTCCTCCATTCACTGGACCTGTGTGTGATTACAATCGCTATGTAGTTAAATCTCATCTGATCTGTGTATTGTGTAAGAGTGATGAATCACATACCTGTGCGTCTGAAACAAGTAAGACATTATATATTATTTAAAATTAAAAAAAAAAGAAGTACAAAAAAAAAAAATCTCATCTGATCTGACTGCTCTCCTTCACATGAGCAATCATGGACATTCCAAAGGCTTTGGACTTTTTTTTTTGTTTTTCCTTCTTGAAATACTCCTTTCTTTGCTTCTACGAAAATACTGTCTTCTGTGTTTCTTTTTCACCCAGACATCATTCTCAATTTCTTTTGCCAACTTCACTTCTTTTCTCTACATTCTTGCCCAAATTAATATCATTCATTTTTTCACACTTTAATGTCATCCAAATGCAGAGAGGTACCAAACTTACATCTTCAACATGTTTCTCCTCTATTTCCTACTACATTCCTCTTACCTCACTTGGTATCTATATTTCCACTCTAGAACCTGTTTTCATAATTCAATTCAATCTTCCCCTTCCAGGTAAGCGATACTACCATCAACATACATGGTTAAACCAGAAATCTGAGGTCCATTTCCACTGACTCTAAGATCTAAGCCCATCATTTAATCTCTCGTAATTTAAGAGAAAGTTTTTGGAACACTGGTATTGCATATTATCTTTAAAAGTGGCGTTGCACATAGATATGCACAAGGGAAAATATCACATGGAAAATTATTATATTGGGGAATAGATTATAAATTTTTGTTTTCTTTTTTAAATTTTATAAACAATATAATTATAATTATAACCAGAAAAACAGATGATTAAAACAAATTCAAAATTTTTCTTGAAACCAGAAATCCTAAGGATCATTCTTTTTTGATAACCTATCTCATATATCTCCCCCAGCTCAATTGGTTTATTGCCTAGACATATATGGGAACCCGAGAAAAAAAAGCATTTGCATTATCACATGTGTGAATAGAAGTTTAATCCTAATCCTAATTTTCAAGATTGCGGGTTAGCAGTATAGATAGAAAGGGATTTCTTTGAAAAATCAGGATTGTGTCGTATGTGTTATTAACTACAGGCATGTGGTGAAAGCATTAGGAAAATCATGAAATGGAATGACTTGTAAGATCAAATGGGTTCTGAACATTGCTCTGTGCTTCAATTATATTCACAAAGATTTCATTCTCCATCTGATAGTGGTCTTATGTTTATATTTATGCAATTCATGCATGTTAGCTTTGAATGACCAATGTTGGCTCTTTACATTACTTGTAATAGTTTTTTTAATGGAAAACATTAGTTTGAATTATGAGCAATCCAGTATATATTTTGGAATGCATTGCTTCAAGTAACTGCTAATAATTCTGTGAAAGTTCATTTCAGATGGTGAAATATATAGGTTATGTTAAAATTAAATGATATTGCAGACACTTGATAAGTTTATTAATTACTATGAAACTTGAATACTAAATATGTTATTGATGGAATAATTCACTTCAAGTAGTGACCAGTGTAGAGGAATGGAACACACATAGACATTGGTGAAAAAACAGATATGAATTTGAAATCTACCACTACTGTGTGACCTTAAGCAGGTTACTTAACTTCTCTGAGCATATATATGTGTGTGTGTGTGTGTGTGTGTGTGTGTATAATTTGAAAAATAATTTACTTTTTAGCATTCTAAGAATCAGAAAAAAATATACAAAATGCCTGTCTTATAGTAATTTATACCTTCCTGACTACTTTTAATTTATTGACTTAAATGATACCATACATACAATTCTGATGCTTTACATCACCTACCATATTACTAGATGAGACTGGTTGGTTAGTCAGTCCTCATTGGGTGTGTTGATATTTGCCTCTCTTGGTGGCTTCATGGCACTTGGGATGAAGACTGTGTTGGATATTTGAGAGAGGGAAAGAGAATTACACATGTAAACATACTCAGCCCAGTGTAATCAAGAGGAAGCACATGTGTATTCAAAAGACTTTCTCTAAAACCTTTCACCAATATCCAGACAGTAATTTTGCCTCTGCTCATAAGGATAATAGCAAGTTGTGCCCATTATAGCAATCTGACTTGACTTTGTCAGTTTCATCTCTGTCCCACGCACTGCCTCTCCCTAAAATAGAGGAATCAGTCTCTATTTCCCAAGGCAGTACCTATTCCTTCATTTACCATCTTTAATGTCCTCATTTTATTATTTATAATTTGCCAACATAATCATTTCTCTGAGAAATTGTGATCCTGGGAAACAATGTGTCTAGTCAAAATGATACTGCCCACTTGTTTTACCCTTTATAATAATTTAAACATCTTTGTGATTTTAGAGCAAACAAACACTCCCTCCAACCCTCCTCAATTTACAAGTTTCTTCAGCCCTTATTGTCAAGGTGACAATTCACAAACTAGGTTATCTAGAGTGATTCTATTCACTTAACATGTAGTAACATGTATTTACTAGAATGTGCTAGGTGCGGGGAGGGGGAGAGGAAACTATATGCAAGTCTATTAGAAAAGCATGTAAATATTTCACTAAAATATGCTTAACAATTAACAAAGAATGATGGGGTAATAAGAAAAGTGAATACAACGAACTTATGTCCAGTTGGTGGAAAGGGCACATCCCAGATAGTTCAGAGAACATCATCAATTCTTCTTATAGCAGCTGCTGCCCTGGTCTTGAATCATCAAGGTATACTAACATCTCTGTACATAAAATCTGCATTGGAGACACATAAGCAGAATTTGAAAAATTATTGATCAGGGAAATAGTCACCATAGTTATTTCAAGGTACTTTATATAGCACTTGAGAATACAGAATGCTCCATTTCATTATGAAAAAAAGTCAATCCAATCAATAATATATACTCTCATTTGCTGGTAAAACTTTAAGCATAATGAGAAAATTTTAAAACTGGAGCTGGTAGAAGAATTTAAACGTCATATTGGTTATTCCTCTGCTACAGAATTGACTTAATTCAATTTACATAGATCACTATTGATTCTAGTTCTAAAAAATGGGAATGAAAAAAATCCTATCTGCATAAAGTCTACAATGCCAATATTTTTTTCTCCCTTATATAACCTCAATTTGTTGAAATGCAGGAAAGTCATATTAAATTACAATCAATATGAGTAAATAAAATTCCGGTGTAAAAATATATTTTCCAAGTATCAACTTAGGACTGGCTAATAATAACAATATGGAATATATTAATATTGTACCCAAGCAAAGCATGGATTATTTCTTGGAGTTCTTTGGGAATTCCCCAAAGTACTGTCCACAGATAATCATTATTTATGTTTTTATTCTTTCAGAGCTGTTGCTATTCTGTATTTGTTCTGTTGTTTACATTTTATAGATTACATATTGCTATCTTTATTACTTACATTAGTTTTGGGCAGTGGTTCTAAAATTTAGTACATATGCATCAGAATCACATAGCAAGCTTATTAAAAGAGCATAGCTTCCTTAGCCTCATACTTGCCCACCTATTCACTCTTGCTCATCTCAAAGATTCTATTTGGCAGAAGTGAGTTAAAGTCTAGGAAAATGATTTCAAAAATAAACCTTCCAGGGCACCTGGGTGGCTCAGTTGGTTAAGCATCTACCTTCGGCTCAGGTCATGATCTCAGGGTCCTGGAATCAAGCCCCACATCAGGTCGGGCTCCCTCCTCAATGTGGAGTCTGCTTCTCCTTCTCTCTCTGCCCCTCCCCCTGCTTGTGCTCACTTCCTTTCTCTCTCTGTGTCTCAAATAAATAAATAAAAGCTTTAAATAAATAAATAAATAAACCTTCTAATGGTTCTGGTTGAGTAGATTGCACGACTGGAAAACACAGTCCTATAATTTTCTTCTTTGTGCTCTCCTTGTGAACATTGTGCAGTGAGATTACCCCAACATTGTGTAATTTTTTAATTGGTTCATCTTTTTAAGGATTCAAAAGAATTTTGATGACAGACATTACCTATTTGATATGTTTCTGTTGAAATCATTTTTATTTGGTGACTTTTGAAGGAATGAGTCATGTACCATATTTTCAAGTTTTTCTATATTTACATTTGTATCTGTTTTATATGTCTCCTTTAGTCAATTTTTATAAATAATGTTTTCCTAGAAAGCTGACCATTGTATCATAAAATTAATTTGTGTTTGTGAGGTGGAAGGGGTTTTATCCTACTGGAATAATTTCACCTTTTATATTTATAAGCCTCTTCTCCCTGTTTTTGTGTGTATTTTTTCCTATGTCCAGTTTCTTCAGTTTAATGTTTACTTTTTTTGGTACCCCTTTTATAGTATGATATCTCCTAACCATGGACATGGTATAGCTCTGTTTTGATTTAGGTCTTTTTTGATGTCTGTCAAGTTTTCTTTTTTTTTTTTTTTACTCCTTAGATATCATTTTGTTAAATTTACTTCTACATTTCATATAGATTTTATTGCTTATGTAAATAGGATACTTGTTATTATTTTATTTTCTAAATGTTTATTTTTATTATATTGTAAGAATTTTGATTTTGATGTACCTATGTTTGTATGACGATTTTTGTTTTGTACCTAGACACTTTGCTGAATTCCTATTAATTCTGATGAGCTGACTGTTGCTGGTCTTGGATTTTCTATTTTCATCATGCCTTTTCAATTTTTAGTTCTCATTTCACATTTTCTTTTTTAAATTTTTTTTTTATTTTTTGCTTCTTTTTAAGCCTAGCTACTAGATCCTCTAGTACCATGCTAAACAGCAGTGGTGAAAAACAGTACCCTTTTTGTAGTGACCTTTGTAGTGACCTCTGTAGTGACCTTAAGACCAACTTCAAAAGTCTTACCATTAATGTATTTGTGGTAGTATTTTTTTTTTACAAGAAATAACTTGGGCTATTTCTCTGAAATACTTTTATAAATAAGGATGGTCTGTTCTATGATGTTTGAATACATTTTATTTAAATTGCCTGTGAAATCAGCTGGACCTGCGATCACTCAAGTTAGGAAACTTGATTACCAATTCAACGTATTCCATCTCTTCATTTCCTATTTTTCTGAGTAATTTTTCATTAAATATACTTCTTTTAAAGATTATATATCTAGACTTTTGTTTTGCTCTAGTAGGGTAGGTACTTAATAAGTACACATGTATGTTTGCTGGCTCTTCGTCTTCTCTGTTGAATTGATATAATTTTTTAAAAATTCTTCCTCTTTTAGACAAATTAGAAGCAATATATTCAGATTCTCTCTTTTAGAAGTTATCCTTCACAATTTAATACACATACTTATCATTTTTTCCCAGAAATGTTTAAAAGTTTCAGCATTTCTATCTCCCATTCAACCACATGAAGGATGTTAACAAATTTTGACAACTCATTCACTCTTTTCCAATCAAGTTATATTTGTAAATATTTCTCTTTTTTTAAATGTAAAAGTAAGCTACACCTATTTTAATTTTCACTAATCAATTTTATTTCCTAGGATAGTTTGCCACTTTTTAGGGCCCTCCATTTTCCTTAGAACTTATGCCTGCCTTTAATTTATAATTTTCCTCTTTGATATAACTTTTTACAATTCAAATCTTGGCAAGATTTGTTGAGTGATATTTTCCTAGTGTTTGTATGAACACATCAGGAAGGCTTTTGTATTACTTTATGAATTATGGTTGCCTGACAGCCAAGTGAAAGACTATCAGCTCTGCCAAACAACACAACCAACTTCATTCAGTTCACGGTAAGGGTTGATAATCCAGGCCCAAGATGATCAGATGTCTTCTCAATTTTGCATTCCATTATGACAGGTGATCTGGAGAGTTTGATAGTAGAAAAAGCAGAGAGACAACTTGTTGCCTAAGATTGGTGAATTCTGTCAAAAGCTATCAGGACTCCAGTATCCATCAAGTTGAGGTTCAGAGACAAGACTGGCAAATGCCAGGCAGAGCTTTGTTTCTCAGAAAACCTGAAGAATCAGGAAAGCTACACCAGCAGGTCTCAGAAACAGAGATCCATGCCAAAGACCATTTACTGAAACAAGAGCACAGACCAGGGTTGCTGTTCAACCATGGTGGTGTGCTTCTGACCTACAGCTGTAGAAGGTCTGGGACACCACAAAAGATGATCATGTAGGGCCCCAACTATGGGGATTAAAGAATCTAGGCAAACTAACAAGGGCCTGACAGAAGTTTTGGAGCTAAAGACAAAGCTTGGCTTTAGAATTTTGTCAGAGGCCATTTCTAATTTAAATGTTCATTTGTGTAACACCAAGACATCCATTTTGTGGTACAACAACTTTGTAATTGCAGGAAAGCCTGTTAGATTAAATTTGCACTTTCTAAGCTATTTATGTTCATTGAATGCACTGTGCTTAAATTTTTAGCACTCTCCTAAATACCTAGACAAAATATTAACAATTTATTTCCAAAGGAAAGACCACAATTTAAGGAAATTTTATTCCAAAATTGAATTTCTCTGCATTCACAAAAGAAGAGCTCTAAAAGTGCTTGAGCATGTTCTATACACCGAGCACTGTTATAAGGTGCTTTACATATTGGGGTTTAATTTTCAACCCTAATCTATGAGAAGGTATGCTCACTGCTAGTCTGTGCAAATGAAACTGAGACTGAAAATGATCACATAATTTTCCCAAGGCCACGCAGTTCATGTCTGATCAACTCTGAAACTCTAACTACTTCTATTCCATCAAGATATCCTCCATAATCAAAACACATTGACACATCTAGGCCTTAAGAAGTGAAATCCTTCATCTGAAGAGCTTTATGTGCCTTAAACATGAAAACAATTACATAGGCTAGAAGTAGCCTTAATATTACACTTTTACATTAAATAAGGTAATATACACTGTGTGGGAAAGTTACCATCCACTATATATAAAAATTATATGCAATCATGTATTTTCTTAAATAGATGGGTGATGATAATAGCCTTTTACCTAAAACTGAAAAACTCATCCATGTCAACATGCTTTTAATATAAATTCAGTTTAAATCTGACATGTTGATGGTTAGATTTCAAGATGCTATTATTGATTTTTATTTTTTAATCATCTTTCTAGGTAGTTAGGGCAAACTAAGCAACTCCACAGATTTCTCACAGAATATTGATAAAAAAAATTCATTTGACTTCACAGCTGAGGATATTTATGGCTTTTCCCCCCAATTAAATAGGGAGAAGATAATATATTCTAAAGTATTTGACTGCAACATTGCTTCCAGATTTTAAAGCATAGTAGAAAAAAAAAGTGATTTAGTATAAAAAGACATTACTTTGCATTAGTATTCTTTTAAACTTCAAAGACACAAGAAGTTCTATCAAAAAAAAAAGCACAAGATTTAGATTTTAAAAATTCTTTTTAATCTTCTCCATAGTTCTGCTAATCAATAGCTATAAACTTAGCACAGTGCAGGACAAGTCAGCAGTTAAAAAGAAACATGAGAATTAATAATATTGATGGTCTCTGGAAGGAGTTAGGTCCATATCTCCAACAAGATACAAAATCAGTGCAATCTGTAGTCAGTGGATGAATATAGTTTTGTCAGTTCACTGATATTTTTTAAAGGCATTGCTTACAGAATTCTCTCCAAAAAATCATTCCATTTTGTTTCCACATTCCTTTTTTTTTTTTTTTTCAAAATTTAGGAAAATTTTAATGGAATTCTCTTGTTTGCTGATTGTGGGGAAAATGTATTTGGATACTGAAGCATTTCTTGTTTCTCAAAGCATAAAAATATGATGGACTGTTCACTCAAAAACTATTTCAGTCATTCAACAATACCATTACACAGTAAGTGCCATAAATTAATAGCATTTATTGTGTGAGGAGAAAGGGTTACAAAGATCAGTAAGACCTGATCAACAAATTCCATAATTTTTAATTCATCATAAATAAATTGCTATATTTAAATCATTCTAAGATCCCATCAACTGTAAAGTGTTATCTCTTGCAGAGTGTTAAAATATAAAAACTATGTACCTTGGAATTAATGAAATACTATATAATGCAGAGTCTGAAACCAAACTCACCTAATTTTTTTGCATCTTCTCATTTCATTTAACATCAAACTATAACATTTTTCACAGGCCACTAACTAATTCTTGAAAATATAATTTTAATGACTTCATCTAATCTCTTATATGAGTGAGCCATCACTTATTAATAAGAACTCCAGTCACTGTTTTTATTCTTTTCTACATACTAAATATTGCTTTCTTGAATATCATGCTTACCACTGAATATTTCTTTAGGATAAACATTTTTTTGCTTATTAATCTGAGGTCAGTAATTATGATGCTATCATAACACATGATACTCTGAATTGACACTCATATATTTTTACTCTGAAACATTTTCGTTTGCATAAAATATTTTTATGATTTATTTTTTTTCTTTAAGAAGGGTATTTAGATAAGGCATTTTCTGAGCCTGCCATTTCTGAGAAATATTTTATCTACAGTGACTGGATCATATTTATTTTTCTTCTGTAAATGTTATTCAATTTTCTTCTGACATTTTAGTGTCACTGAGATTTCTGAGGCCAGCTTCATTTTTTTATCTTTCATTCACCCAGTGAATATCTACTGAGCATTCACAGGGTGCAAGGTGCTGGCAAACAGTAACCAAGATGGCAGGGTTATTACCCTTATGCACTTTTTTGTCACATAGAAGCTACCTTTTTTAGGCAGCCACATCTTTCCAACCTACATATTTGGAGAAACAGTATTTTCTTGTCTCTTAATCTTAATTAAATTTTATGTTAAATTCTGGGATGGAAAACAGAGTTCATCCAATTTACAGATCTGATGGATTATTAATAGCGACCTCTAGGGGCGTATTGAAGAATTGTGAGATTGACTGAATTCACTGGGAAAAGACTTCCATAAGTCCGTCATTGTGATAGGTCTCATGGCTGTTGAGTATGTTCCAGTTCAAGTTAAGGAAAGATCTCCTCAGTGTTTTTCCTGATGGTGATCCATTTCAATTTGCAGGCTCTTTTTCCTCAAGTCAGCTCTTTTATTATTTCCTTCATTATTGATTCTTTACCATCTATGTTCTTTCTTTGGGAATACAGATTTTAAAGATTTTATTTATTCATTTATTTGAGAGAGTGAGAGAGAGAGAGAGCACATGAGAGGGGGGAAGGTCAGAGGGAGAAGCAGACTTCCCGCCGAGCAGGGAGCCCAACGCGGGACTCGATCCCAGGACTCCAGGATCATGACCTGAGCCGAAGGCAGTCGCTTAACCAACTGAGCCACCCAGGCACCTGGGAATACAGATTTTATACATAACAGATACCTGTGATCTTGCATACATTGTAGTGCACCTTTTCTTAATTTTATCTCCATCTCCTTATATATTTTGGGAAATATTTCAGAATTATCTTCTATATTCAATGATCTTTTTCTTCTTTCTCATTGTAGCCCCCACTATGATGGCTTTTGTTATTTGTTAATGAAATGTTTGCTTAGTATATCAGTCAGGGTTAGCAAGAAATGCATGAAATTATCAAGTTTGGTATGTTTAAGAAAAGTTTTAAAAGGGCGCTAATTGGGGCACTTGGGTGGCACAGTCAGTTAAGCAGCTGATCCTTCGTTTCAGCTCAGGTTGTGATCTCAGGGTTGAGTACTGGCCCCACACCAGGCTCCACACTCAGCCGGGAGTCTGCTTAAGATTCTCTCTCCCTCTCTCTCTGCCCCTCCCCTCTGTGTGCACTCCCTCTCTCTCTCTCTTTCTCCCTCTCAAATAAATAAATCTTTATAAAAAAAATAAAAGGGGGGCTAATTATACATGTTTGGTCTGGATATAAGGAAACCACAAGGTAGCGTTGATTACTCTGGCACTAATAATAGCAATGTGCTGTTTCCCTACTCCACCACCCCCAACCCTTCCACACCTGAAGCGAGAAACATCAGTTATCAAAACCTGGAGCTAGAGACAGCCATGGGGAGTAGGCCACCTGCTAATAGCTAATGGTTAAGACCAGAAGACAGTCTATAGCAACCCCATAGAGAGAAAACCAAAGAATGATTCATAGAAAAGTGTTTTAGATGGGTGCCTGGGTGGCTCAGTTGGTTAAGCGACTGCCTTCCGCTCAGGTCATGATCCTGGAGTCCCGGGATCCAGTCCCGCATCGGGCTCCCTGCTCGGCAGGGAGTCTGCTTCTCCCTCTGACCCTCCTCCCTCTCATGCTCTCTGTCTCTCATTCTCTCTCTCGCAAATAAATAAAATCTTAAAAAAAAAAAAATTGAAAAGTGTTTTAGAATAAAAATATAATCCTCTCTACTTACCAAGAGAATACAAAAAAAAAAAAAGGAAAAAGAAAAAAAGCCAACAGTGTGAAATGATTTTGCATTGACATGTAATATACAATAACACGATATGGCAGAACTGAAACCAAACATATTAACCATAATAATAAACTTAAATGGACTTAACTCAGTAAGAAAAGATTTGTTTGACTGGAGTACACAAATCAAAACCCAATTCTTTGCTGTGTACATGAGACACATCTAAAATTAAAGTGATCCAGAATGGTTAAAATAAATGGATGGGAAAATAAACCAGAAAAATATAATAATAAGAAAGTACAGGTGATGCTTCTGGTATCAAGCAAGACTTTCCATCCAAAAAGCATCAAGTAATATAAAGAATGTAGGATTGACAGATTTGGCAATGAAAATGCTGAAATCTCAGTTAAATTTGAATTTTGATGAATTTTGATGAATACTGAATATTTTTTTTTTCTAAAGATTTTATTTATTTATTTGACAGAGAGATAGACAGAAGAGCACAAGCAGAGGGAGTGGCAGAGGGAGAGGGAGAAGCAGGCTCTGCACTGAGCAGGGAACCCGATGTGGGACTCGATCCCAAGGACCCTGAGATCATGACCTGAGCCGAAGGCAGACGCTTAACCATCTGAGCCACCCAGGCGCCCCTGAATATTTTAATATACTGAAATTCCATGCAACATTTGTAGCACTACATAAAAAGTATTTGTTTATATGGAATCTAATTTAATGGAGATTCATGTATTTTTCTAACAATCCTACTCTTTCCCCACTAAATAAAGCTTACCTGAGCAAGCACAAGCTAGGGGATGTAATAATAAACAGTTTCATTTTTGTCTCTCACTGTCCATTTATTTAAAAAAAGATTTTATTTATTTAGAGAGAGAGTGTGCACGAGTAGGGAGGAGAGATGGGGGAGAGGGAGAGGAAGAATCTCAAGCAGACTCCACACTGAGTCCACATGGGGTCTCCGCACCCCACAGAGATCATGACTTGAACCAAAATCAAGAGTTGGGTGCCCAACTGACTGAGCCACCCAGGTGCCCGTCTCACTGCCCATTTAAGTCTGCTGTTTTCCCAGCAGGTGTTACTCCATACCGCTAGAGTTTCTAACTCCTCCAGGGATGCAGCTTGGGAGGGAAGAATGACAACTAAGGAGTGAAGAAAGTTCTGAATTCATTGATAGTGTTGTGGTTATTAGCATACAGACCCTGTTAGAATATGTTCAGAGCTGACTAAATTTCACCCATTGTTTCTTCAGAGGTCCTCTTGCCATTTCTGGGGATATCTCCTCTACAATTTCTTTGATAGAAGTGCATGCATCTTACTTCTGGCTGGAAGTTACTCCTTCCTTGGCTTGTAAGAATACATTACCTTCAGTTCGTCTCTGCTGATTTTGCTTTGCCCCTCCAGGTAATCTTTTGGATGGAATCCAAGACAACTGTGTATGTTTGACATCTGTATCACAGGAAGCACTCATACAGTCTTGGAAGCTAACCACTACAACCACCTCTTCCTTGCTCAGCCATCAAAATAGCTAGACAGCTCATTTCTAGCCCTCTAGACTTTTGGGGTGAAACAGACATCATTTTAGTCTGTCATTTATGTTGCAAAAAACACATACTATGTATTCTGAATAGATGCCAAAAGCCTCTCTTATTCATTCTAATACTTCTTTTGTATTTTGCCTGTTGAAAATATATTTGAAACATACATCATCTTTTAAAAGCCCACACAAAATATTTAAAAGAAAAAAATATACTTTAATAACTTAGGAGTTACAAAATGATATAACTCAAACTACAAGCTTTGACGGAGTATAATTAATAGCTTACAATATGGTTATATAATTTGACTCAACATTTCCAATCCTTCAAATGCAAAGCTTACAAAAGATCAAAGCACCCACTACAAAGTCTCAGCTTTTCTCAAGGTTTTTATTGGAGGTAAAAATGAGAGAAAACATAATCATGTGCTATTTTATAAATACCATCTTATTATGAAAAATAATATATGTTTATTATAGCAATATGGACTATACAGGAAAACAAAAGGACACATAATTACCCGGGCTAGAAATTACCATTTTAGCTCATACCTTTCTGTCATTTCTCTAGGTTATACAGTTCATCTAATTTCCTTAGGATAAATTCATAAGAGCTAGTACCTAGGTCCAATAGCTTCAAAGTTTTGAAACTTCTCATCCATATTGTCAAATGGTTTTCCATAAGACTGGGTGCAATTGCGCTACCCATCAGCAATTTATGAGAGTGTATCGTTCGTTATACCACCACTGATACTTCGTATGACCATAAAATAGTAAAAATAAACGTTGTTAGTTTGATTTTTGTTTTGATAACTAACTTTATACCAGTATTTAAAAAAACTGTTCAATGGCAGAAAGCATGCAAAATGAAAATTATGTTTACTTACAAAGTTTTGGAAATGCTCAGAAAGAAAAGATTTTATTTTTGACTGCAAGATTCCTGGGAGTCTTTAACGTGTTTAATATACTAAAATATATTACAAAATCTCCAAATACCAGATTTTAGATTCTCAATCTGATTCCTTCTACTGGGAATGTTTTCTATAATAGAGATCTTTTTTTTAAGAAGAACCCAAATTCAAGTGGAAAAACAGTATCTTTTGGGCTGAAAGTTACCTGTCATGGGACTAGTTATTTTGTTCAAACTATCTTTCCTATAACATTATTTCCTCTCTCTACCTCATTGCCTGCAGGCTTAAGGCAGCTGGAGATAAATCTGCTTGGGAAGGATAAAACAAAAACACAAAACTTAGTTTTGCTAATTTTTATGTTATTTGTAGATAAATTAAATATTTTCCCATAAATTTGTTTTTGACTCATTTATTTCTTTGCTTCAGTTGAAAGCCACAACAGCTCTAAAATATTTCTTGAGAATATTCCCAGGAACTTTATTGTTAGGTAATTGTAACTCAAACTTCAAGGAAAATGTTAAGATTTATTTTCTGAAAATACTTTTACTAACTTTCTAACCTGCACTTTTTCCTCACTGATGCAACTAAAGTAACTGGGTATTATCCAAAGGGTAAATATGCTATTATATAAAGAATTCCTAAAGAAAATTGGCCAATCATCCAGGCATTGTCAGAATTTTCAATCTTGTTATAAAATAAAGATACACGTTTAATGCTGTTTGTGTTTGGAATTCTATTTAAAGTTGCACGTTGTTTGAAAGTGTGCAAAATGGAACAGTTCAATTTTTAAAAAGTTGTAAAGTGCTGTCTTTGGATAAAATGTTGAATTTGCAGGTGTTTGACCAAACTATATGTGAAAACCAAACACAACTTCTTAAAATAATTAGTGCTATTTCTTCACACTCAATCAAGATATAGGGTAAGTGAGATGGAAATCATGTAGGTTATGTACAAGAAGACTTGATGGTCTTTTTTTCTTTTAATGTTGAAAACACATAACATGTTTCAATGATACTGACAAATCATGCAATTCTAATAGCAACAGTGACGGAAGATGTTTTGGAAGGTAAGAAAATGGATTGGGAAAAGTTTGTTAATTTATTCATGGACTTATTAATTAGTTTTAGTTAATTTTATGGAAAAAAATTTTTTTTTTCCAAAGGAAGGCCATGCAAGTTCCTAGATTTCTCTGAACTCTAATAAAAATCAGGTTGTATTTAAGAAACAATTTACGACTCAGGTCCTTGGACCACTGCCCAATACCCTCCACTTTGCTCTTTGTTTTCCGTACGCATTATGTCTTTTTTTGTTCCTCTAATCCTCTATTACTACCACCTTTTGTTTTTTATGCATATTTTCCCCTAGTATACTGTTTTAATTACTTTCTTGTTTCTTTTACTATATTTTTTAAGTTGTTCTCACTAGTTGCCCTGGGAGTTGCAATTAGCATATTAATTTATAATTTAGTTTAGGTAAACATCAACTTAATTTCAACAGTATACAAAATCTTTGCTCCTGTATAACCCCAGTCTCTCCTTCCTTCCATGTGCTATAATCATCATATAAATCACATCCCTATCTCCACAGTTTTATAATTATGCTTTATGCTGCTACCTTTTAAAGCAGGGGAAAAAAGGGCACCTGGGTGGCTCAGTCGGTTAAGTGACTGCCTTCGGCTCAGGTCATGATCCTGGATTCCTGGGATCAGGTCCCGCATTGGGCTCCCCACTCAGCGGGGAGTCTGCTTCTCCCTCTGACCCTCCCCCCCCTTGTACTCTCTCTTTCACTCTCTCTCTCAAATAAATAAAATAAAATCTTTAAAAAAAATAGAGGGAAAAAAGGTGTTACAAACAAAAAATGCTTCTGTACTGTATTTTATATCAGTAACTGCTGTTCTTTGTTTCATTTCAGCCTGAAGGACTCTAATTAGTATTTCTTACAAGGCAATTCTACTAGAAACAAATAGTCCTAGCTTTTGTTTATCTAGAATATCTTAATTTCTCCTTCATTTTTGAAGAATTGTTTTGCTTGATATGGAATTCTTGGTTGACAGTCTTTTTCTTTTTTTCTTTTTTTTTAGATTTTATTTATTTATTTGACACAGAGAGAGAGAGAGAGAGGGAACACAAGCAGGGGGAGTGGGAGAGAAAGAAGCAGGCCTCCCGCTGAGCAGGGAGCCTGATGTGGGGATCGATCTCAGGACCCTGGGATTATGACCTGAGCCAAATGAAGACAGACGCTTAACGTCTGAGCCACCCAGGTGCCCCTGACAGTCTTTTTCTTATAGTACTTTATTTTTTGTTATTTTTTGTTAATTTTTTAAAGATTTTATTTATTTATTTGAGAAAGAGAGAGAACACGAGCTGAAGGGAGAGCCAGAAGGAGAAGCAGACTCTGCACTGAGCAGGAAGCCCAATGTGGGGCTCGATCCCAGGCCCCTGGGATCATGACCTGAGCTGAAGTCGCAGACGCTTAACCAACTGGGACACCCAGGCGCCCTTCTCATAGCTCTTTAAATATGTCATCCCACTGTGTTCTGATCTCCATGGTAATGACAGTGAAGCAGGTGTTGAGGCTCCCTTGTATGTAATGAGTCATTTTTCTCTTGCTGTTTTCAAGATCCTTTGGCTTTGGCTTTTGGCAGTTTGACTATAATGTGTCTATATGTGGATCTCTTTGAACTTATCCTACTTAGAGTTTTCTGAGTATCTTGGATGTGAAGTGAACATTCTAATGATTGTTGGTCACAATTTGTTCAAATATTCTCTCTTTTCTTCTGGAACTTCCACTATGTGTATGTTGGTTTGCTAGATGGAGTCTTATGGGTCTCTAAGGCTGGATTCATTTTCCTTCATTACTTTTTCTTTCTTTTCCTCAGACTGAATAATCTCAATTGCACCGTCGTCAAGTTCCTTGACTCTTCCTCCTACTTTAAATCTGATGTTGAGTCCCTTTAGTAAAATTTTCAACTACAGAGTTTCTATTTGTTTCCTCTTTATAATTCCTATCTCTTCATTGACATTTTTGATGAGACATCATTCTCATGGTTTCTTTGCATGTGGTTCCCTTTAGCTCTTTGATCATATTTACAATAGTTGTTTTAAAGTACTTGTCTTCTAAGTCCAATATCTAGGCTTCTCCAGGAAAAGATTCTATTAATTTCTTTTTAAAAAAAAAAGATTTATTTATTTATTTTAGAGAAAGTGAACAGAGGGAGGGGCATAGGGAGAGAGAGAATCTCAAGCAGACTCCACGCTCAGCTCAGAGCCCAACCCAGGGCTTGACCTAATGACCCTGAGATCATGACCTGAGCAGAAACCAAGAGTCAAACACTTAACCAACCAAGCCACCAGGTGCCCCTATTAATTTCTTTTTTTTTTTTTTTCCTGGTTGTGGGTCATACTCTTATTTCTTCACATGCCTCATAATGTTTTGTTGAAAACTGGACATTTTAAATATTATAATGTGGTAACTCTGGAAATCAGATTCCCCCCATTCTTAGGTTTGTTTGTTTCTGTTTGCTATAGTTGACTGTTTGCCTATTTTGTTATTACTGCTGTCTGTTAAGTGACTTTCTTGGGCCAATTTGGTAAAGTCTGTGTTCTTTATTTTGTGTGGCTATGGAAGTCTGTCCTTTGTGGTCAGCTAATGACTAGTCACTAATGAATGGACATTTCCTTAAATTCCTTGAACCAGTAAGTCTCCCAGCCCTTGCTGACAAGACTGTGTGTGTGTTTGTGTGTTGAGATATACCTTTCATCTCTGACAATGCTGCCTTAAGCTTCAAATCCTGCTTGCACGGAGCCTCGAAGTCAGCCAGAAGTGAGATATGAGAACCTTCTAATGCTTCTCCTGGGCATGCACACAGGATTCTGGTCTTCTAGATCACCACAGATATTCTGGAGCTTTCCAGATCCCTCTGTGGAATCTTATTCCCGAGTTTTTCCTGGTTTGGGTCAGTTATATCAGGCAACTGTGATGATAAACAATTCCTATGTTTTGGAAAAATGTCCTAAGGATAGAGCTGTCTGTATAGAACAAACTCTGAGTCAGGTTAAAGAAAAACATGCCCTGAGATGGAGCTTTACAGGGAGCTTCCTGCCTGGTCAATAAGTGACAGATATCTAAGGATGGGGCTTTCGTTCTGTCTTGTGTTGTCCTCTTCAGTGGCTGCTGGCCTTCCAATTTTCACAGATAGCATCATTGTGAGACTGTCATTTGTCATAGCTACTGCTGACCTTGGAAGAGGATGATGGAGACAGAACTTATTTAGACTCCATAAAACTTGCTGTTCTTACTGAGATTCAGCCAGTGTTCTTGAATAAACACTCCTCAGACTGTTGCAAGCCTTTGGTTAATTCCCAGATTTCTAAAAAAGTTGATTCTGACAATTTTTGCCTGTGTTCTTGTGCTTTTATGGATGTTGGAGGTCCTTACTCTATGATCTTAGGAGTACTTTCTAAAGTTCTTACATATTTATGACAGTTTATAAAATTTATCTATGAATTTAGATAGATAGATGATATTTGACTCACATTTTGTCTTCTTGAATATCAAAAAATATCCACTATCTTCTGGCATTGCATTATTGTCAGTAAAAATCAGATCACCATTCTTTTTTTTTTTTTTTTTTTTTTGTCCTTAAAGTGACTTAATCATTTTGCTATTTTGTCAGAATTATTTTTTTCTTTTTCTTTCAGGGCTTCATTTCAATTGAAGCTTTCTGGCATCATTTCCCCCAATACATAGTATTTTTTCAGCATGCAACTCAAGCATTTTTTTTTTCCTTTTTTAAATTTCAGTAATATTTTCCTGACTGTATATCATAGCATTAGTTCTGCTTCATTGATTTTTCTTTCTTATCACCTTACTTCACTATTTTTCTCTCTTTAATTTTTCCTGGTGTTTAAAATTGTCTTATTTCTCACGTTCTGTTTATCCTAAGATATCCACTCCTCTGTTTCTTTCAGTTAGTGTTTATTTCTTTTTTTTTTAAAGATTTTATTTATTTATTTGAGACAGAGAGAGTGAGCACATGAGAGGGGGGAGGGTCAGAGGGAGAAGCAGGCTCCCTGCCAAGCAGGGAGCCCGATGGGGGACTCGATCCAGGGACTCCAGGATCATGACCTGAGCCGAAGGCAGTCACTTAATCAACTGAGCCACCCAGGCGCCCAGTTAGTGTTTATTTCTGAAATTAATTTTTCTTTTATTTATTAGCTTTCTTGAGTTCTATTACCTTATCTATGAATTTTCCTCATCCTGATTTATGTTATTACTTTATATTTCGGATAACTTTTAGCTTGCTTTGAAATATTAGGTTAGAGATTTATCTTGTTTATATGTATTTATTTGTCATGTGATCTCATTGCCTGTAGGGACCATATTCTGCTTGCTATCCTTTTGTTACAATAACTTTCTGTGAGATTCAATCATAATTCTCTTAAGTTGCTCATTTATACATTATATTCATTTTTTTAAGATTTTGAGAGATATGAAAAGATTTGCTAGCTCTCCCCTAGTATGCCTTCTGCGTATGTGATCAGAAGTATTACCTTGTTGTTTCTGTGATGTCCTAGTTCTGGCTCCCTTCTCTTTTCTGTGTATTCTGTATGTTCTACATCTTTTTTTCTTTTCTATTATTTTCTCTATCCTTCTTAATTTATACTACTCCCATCAATGTCTCTCCAATGGAAGAGATATTTTTCTGGTTAGTTATGAGAGCTTCAGCAAAAATGTCACTTTTTTTTTTTTTTTTAAGGATGTGATCTATACGTCTGGTATTCTGTCTTTTTTTATGGAGAAAATTTGCAAATATTCCAAAAGGATTCTACCATCACCACCACTTTTACAAAATATACCTTGCATATATTTTTTTATTATTCATGATCTTTCCATTCTTTAGACATTATACCTGTGTAGTCTAGTTTTCAATTATAGATGGGAAATTTCATACCGATTTTTTTTTTCCTCCCTTTACTTTAAGCTTGCTTGTCTTTTTGTTTGTTTGTTTGTGCCTGAAAAATATCGAATTTTTATTTTGGCGTTAAAGTAGAACATCTCACCAGCACATGATGAAATATCCTTAGTCTTTAAATTCATAGTGCTTGCTATTCATTTGAGGATTGTTTTCTTCCTCCTCTTCTCAGGTAAAATTAAATTATATATGCCCAAGAAAAATATATTAGGACAGAACAGAGGAGCAGGACAATCCTTGACAGAATTTATATCAGTACTCCACAGGCATAACCACCTCTGTAAGAATAACGAAAAAAATGTAAATCATTAGGATGTCTTAGCTTATCTTTCTTTTGTCATTGTGCATAAAGCAAAGTTTGCATTCATTGATTACTTTTCTTTTATGGCCTCTTTTACTCTGGTCTCTTCTCTAATTCTGGAATTCACGATATATATGTACTGAATCACCTGGCTTTGTCCTCTTGTCTCTTATCTCTTCCCTTATTGTCCCTTTCATTTGAACATGAGAAAAATTTCTTGATCTGCTCTTATAATTCACTGTTCATTTTTTGTACAAATCAATGTGTTATTTATCCTCCCCATTGTGTTTTTTATTCATTAATAATCTTTCTTGTCCAAGACTATTCATAGATTGCTGTTTTCTGAATCTTATTGCATGTGTGACTTGCTTTCTTTTTGTATTTTTAATTTTCCCCATTCTTACTATATTTGTGTCTTTCAAATGGGACCATTTGCCCTAAATATTGTCTTCCTTCTCTTTAATTGCTGAAGTTAACAAATTCCTATTGTTCTTAACCTGATGATTTATTTTCAAAAGGTGGGTATATTTGGAATTCACATGGGTCAAATACTTTTATAATTACCCATTCAAATTATTAAATTCTGTGCAAAATAAAATAAGGCATTCTCTTAATTTTGCCAGCATTGAAGTTTCACGTGCTAAAAGGACACAGTGAGCTACAACCTGATGAGGTTATAAGCTAAAAAGTTTCCCTGTGAAGGGAAAGCATTTTTCTGCCCTCTTCTTATGTTTGTTCTTTCCCCACCTTTCCCAGTTGCCATCACTACTCTCCTGTGGAGGCTTCTGAAACTCTCCTTTACTTAAAATCCTCTCCGAGCCAGCAGTAAGCTGGGCATGACCACAGCAGCTGAAGTCCCAGTAGGGTCCCATGTAGGATCAAGCTTAATTCCAGCAATTGCCTCACAATCTCCCAATGAACAGGCCATGTTACCATTGAAAGTACATGGTGGCCTGAGCTGGAGGGGAACAAGACAGGTTGTATAACTGAGTGGAATTCTAATAACCTGTAGAGAAGAAGGATCTAATAGCAGAAGAGTCAGTAATAGGGAGAAAGGCTGTATCACCAAATTTTGTGTGGTGGTCCAATTTACCAACAGCCTGATTCCCCTCTCCAGCTGGCAGACTGTCCCTCAAGGCAATGCCTTCCTCTTTGTTCTGCTGACCCCAGGCGATTTCTGAATGAAAGTGAAGGCTGCAGCCAGATTTCCGTGTGCTGCCATCCAGTGAATTTCCTGAAATCCATAAATTTAAGGCTTCTTAGATACCAGTACAACATCATTTTAAGAAGCCCAGATTCTAAATCCTGGCTACACATTTGATTTCAGAGTTTTTGTTTGCTTTTGTTTTTTAATAATGAAGTCCAGGCCCCACCCTGGACTAATTAAAATTGAATGTCTATGGGATTGTTATTTGCAAAATTTCCCCTGGGGGATTCTGATGTGCAGTCAGGTTAAGAATCACTTGTTATAGAGCCTGTATTTATATCATTTCTTTTCCCTTGACAAGCTGTGTGACAGAGCTGTATCATGTGGGTTATCTGTAGAAAGGGGAAGTAAGAGTGCCATCATGAGGGGAATAAACAGGTTGCTCTACCCAGAGATGTCTCTGTGTGAGAAGTTGAGACTACGGAAATCAGCAAGTTGGGGTATGGGAGGCCAGTTACCATTCTTAAGAGGTATCTCTTGCCCTGAATGTAAATTAATGATCATATATTTTTATTCAATGGATATAATGTATTGTTATTAATCTTTTTTCTTTTTTGAAATTTTTTATTTAAATTCAATTTAATTAACATATACTGTATTATTAGTTTTGAGGGTAGAATTTAGTGATTCATCGGTTGCATATAATACCCAGTGCTCATTACTTCGTGTCCTCCTTAATGCCCATCACCCAGTGACCCCATCCACCCACCCACCTCCCCTCCAACCCTCAGTTTGTTCCCCAGAGTTCAGCATCTCTTATGGTTTGCCTCCCTCTCTATTTTTGTCTTATTTTATTTTTTCCTCCTTTCCCCTACATTTATCAGTTTTGTTTCTTAAATTCCACATATGAGTGAAATCACATGGTATTTGTCTTTCTCTTATTGACTTATTTAGCTTAGCATAATACCCTCTAGTGCCATCCATGTCATTGCAAATGGCAAGATTTCATTCTTTTCGTCTGCTGAGTAATATTCTATTGTGTATGTGTGTGTATGTATATATATATATCACATATATATCTTCTTTATCCATTCATCTGTCAATGGACATCTGGGCTCTTTCCATATTTTGGCTATTGTGGACATTCCTGCTATAAACATTGGGGTGACTGTGCCCCTTCAAATCACTATGTTTGTATCTGTTCGATAAATACCTAGCAGTGCAATTACTGGGTCGTAGGGTGGCTCTATTTTTAACTTTTTGAGGAAACTGCATACTGTTTTTCAGAGTAGCTGCACCAGTTTGCATTCCCACCAACAGTGTAGGAGGGTTCCCCTTTCTCCGCATCCCCGCCAACATCTGTTGTTTCCTGACTTATTAATTTTAACCATTCTGACTGGTGTAAGGTGGTATCCCATTGAGGTTTTGACTTATAATTCCCTGATGTCAGGTGATGTTGAGCATTTTTTCATGGGTGTTGGGGCCATTTGTATGTGTTCTTTGGAGAAATGTCTGTTCATATCTTCTGCCCATTTCTTTCTTTCTTTTTTTTTTTTTTAAGATTTTATTCATTTATTTGACAGAGAGAGACACAGCAAGAGAGGGAACACAAGCAGGGGGAGTGGCAGAGGGAGAAGCAGGCTTCCTGGGACATGGGACCATGACCCGAGCCAAAGGCAGATGCTTAATGACTGAGCCACCCAGGCACCCCACTTCTGTCCATTTCTTGACTGGATTTTTTGTTTTTTGGGTGTTGAGGTTGATAAGTTCTTTATAGCTTTTGGAATACTAGCCCTTTATCTGATGAGACATTTGCAAATTTCTTCTCCCATTCTATAGGTTACCTTTTAGTTTTGTTGACTGTTTCCTCTGCTGTACAAAAGCTTTTTACCATGGTACAGTCCCACTAGTTCATTTTTGCTTTTGTTTCTCTTGTATTTGGAGATGTGTCTAGCAAGAAGCTGTTGTAGCCAAAGTCAAAGAGGTTGCCGCCTGTGTTCTCCTCTAGGATTTTGATGGATTCCTTTCTCTCATTTAGGTCTTTCATCCATTTTGAGTTTATTTTTGTGTATCTTGTAAGAAAGTGGCTCAGTTTCATTCTTCTGCCTGTGGCTGTCCCATTTTCCCAACACAATTTATGGGAGAGCCTGTTTTTTCCTTTGGATATTCTTTCCTGCTTTGTCGAAGATTAGTTGACCATAGAGTTGAGGGTCCTTTTCTGGGTTCTCTATTCTGTTTCACTGATCTATGTGTCTGTTTTTGTGCCAATACCATACTGTCTTGATAATTACAGCTTTGTAATGCAGATTGAAGTCTGTAATTGTGATGCCTCCAGCTTTAGTTTTCTTTTTCAACCTTACTTTGGCTATTTGGAGTCTTTTCTGGTTCCATACAAATTTTAGGATTGTTTGTTTCAGCTCTGTGAAAGTTGTTAATGGTATTTTGATAGAGATTGCGTTGAACGTATAGACTGCTTTGGGTAGCATAGACATTTTAACACTGTTTGTTCTTCCAATCCATGAGCATGGAATGTTTTTCCATCTCTTTGTGTCTTCCTTAATCTCTTTCATAAGTGTTCTATAGTTTTCAGAGTACAGATCTTTTACCTCTTTGGCTAGGTTTATTCCTAGTTTTTCTGGGTTTTGGTGCAATTGTAATGGACATATCTAAGCAGAAGGTCAACAAGGAAACAGGACTTTGAATAACACACTGGACCAGATGGACATAAAAGATATATTCAGAGCATTTCATCCTAAAGCAGCAGCATACACATTCTTCTCGAGTACACAAGGAACATTCTCCAGAATAGATCACATACTAGGTCACAAATCAGGTCTCAACTGGTACAAAAAGATTGAGATTATACCATGCATATTTTCAGACTACAATGCTTTAAAACTTGAAGTCAACTACAAGAAAAAATTTGGAAGGACCACAAATACATGGAGGAACCAGAAAATTAAAGAAGAATTAAAAAATACATGGAAGCAAATGAAAATGAAAACACGACAGACAGTTCAGAACCTTTGGGATGCAGCAAAGGTGGTCCTAAGAGGGAAATATATAGCAATACAAGCCTTTCTCAAGAAACAAGAAAAGTCTCAAATACACAACTTAACATTACACCTAAGCAGCAAATAAAGCTTAATTCCAACAGGAGAAGAGAAATAATAAAGATTAGAGCAGAAATCAACAACATAGAAATTTTTAAAAAAAAGTAGAACAGGGGTGCCTGGGTGGCTCAGTCAGTTAAGCAGCTGCCTTCAGCTCAGGTCATGGTCCCGGCATCCTGGGATCGAGCCCCACGTCGGGCTCCCTGCTCAGCAGGGAGCCTGCTTCTCCATTTCTTTCTCCTCCCTTTCCTGCTCCCCCTACTTGTGCTCTCTCTCTCTAATAAATAAATAAAATCATAAAAAAAAAGAGTAGAACAGATCAATGAAACTAGGAGCTGGTTCTTTGAAAGAATTAACAAAATTGATAAACCCCTAGCCAGACTTATCAAAAAGAAAAGAGAGAGGACTCAAATAAATAAAATCATGAATGAAAGAGGAGAGATCACAACCAACACTGAAGAAATATAAACAATTATAAGATAATATTATGAGCAATTATATGCCAACAAATTAGGCAATCTGGAAGAAATGGATGTGTTTCTAGAAACATATAAACTACCAAAACTGAAACAGGAAGAAATAGAAAACCTGAGCAGACCCATAACCAGCAAAGAAATTGAATCAGTAATCAAAAATCTCCCAACAAACAAGAATCCAGGGCCAGATGGCTTCCAGTGGAATTCTACCAAACTTTTTTTTTAAGATTTTTATTTATTTATTTGTCAGAAAGAGACACAAGCAGGGGGAATGGCAGACAGAGGGAGAAGAAGGCAGAGGGAGAAGCAGGCTTCCCACTGAGCAGAGAGCCCAATGCAGGGCTCGATACCAGGACCCTGGGATCATGATCTGAGCTGAAGTCAGATGCTTAACTAACTGAGCCACCCAGGTGTCTCCTACCAAACATTTAAAGAAGAATTAATACCTATTCTTCTGAAGCTGTTTCAAAAAGTAGAAATGGAAGCAAAACTTCCAAGCTCAATTCTATGAGGCTAACATTACCTTGATCCCTAACCAAAGACCTCACTAAAAAGGAGAATTATAGACCAATATCCTTGATGAACTTAGATGCAAAAATTCTCACCAAGATACTAGCTAATAGGATCCAACAGTACATTAAAAGGATTATTCATTATGACCAAGTGGGATTTATTTCTGGGCTGCAAGGGTGGTTCAACATCCATAAATCAATCAATGTGATATACTACATTAATAAAAGAAAGGACAAGAACCATATGATCCTCTCAATAGATGGAGAAAAAGCATTTGACAAAGTACATCATCCTTTCTTGATAAAAACTCTCTGCTCTGTAGGGATGGAGGGAACATACCTCAGTATCATAAAAGCCATATGTGATAAACCCACAGTGAATATCATCCTCAATGGGGAAAAACTGAAAGCTCTTCTCCTAAGGTCAGAAGCACAACAGGGATGCCCACTCTCACCACTGTTGTTCAAAATAGTACTGGAAATCCTAGCCTCAGCAATCAGACAACAAAAAGAAATAAATCCAAATCGGCAAAGAAAAAGTCAAACTTTCATTCTTTACAGACAACATGATACTCAATATAGAAAACCCATAAGACTCCAGCAAAATATATTGTTATTAATCTTAAAGTTATCTTTACCTTCCAAGAAGAAAGATGTCCTCTGATTATTAACATACGTTAATTTTCTAGTGACTAACTTAAAAGGCAGCATTTATGGGACTTAATAAAGTGAGTGGGACTGGAGCAAACAAAAGAAAAGAAGAAGAAGGAGAAGGAGAAGGAGAAGAAGAAGAAGGAGAAGGAGAAGAAGAAGGAAATGCAGCAGCAGCAGGAGGGAGAGGAGGAGGGGAAGGCGGAGGGGAAGAGGAGGGGAGGTAGAGGAGAGGGAAGAGGAGGAGAAAGACGAGAAGGAGAAGAAGTAGTAGTAGTAGTAGTAGGGTGCCTGGGTGCTCAGGTCACGATCTCAGGGTCATGAGATCGAGTCCCGAGTACAGCTCCATGCTCAGTGCAGAGTCTGCTTAAGATTCTCTCTCCCTCTGCCCCTCCCCCATTCTCTCTCTCTCTCTCTCTCTCTCAAATAAATAAATAAATAAATAAATCTTTCCCAACAAAAAAAGGAGGAGGAGAAGAAGGGGAGGGGGAGGAGAAAGAAGGAGAAGAAAGTATAGTTCCTAGCCTTATGGACTATAGACTTTAGGGCTCACTAGTGAAACTAAGGGAAAAGCCATAAAGTATTATGAAAATTGCTATGATACAGGGATGTCCAGAACAGCAAACACTTGACTCAGATTTCATGTTTGTATGTAAGTGGTGGGGGAATGGGGAAGGTGTGTGTCTGGGAGGGTGGGGGGCGCATCAGCACAGTCTTCATATGAAGAGCATAGCACGGAGAGCCCCAGACACAACACAGAGGCCGTGGACTACAGGTATAACTCAGAAACTTTCTGCTTACATAATCCTGCCTAAACTCTCAAGGCCTCCTGTGTCCCCTTTTCTCTCTTTAAAACTGGTATGATAATAATTGACATGTGTACCTTTTTAAGGATGTTGTGAGAAACACAATCATGGAATCATGCATGTGGAAATAATCTGGTAATTATGAAGTGCTAGGTAGATATCATAGACTACAAATGTCACTTATAACTTATGTTTTCTTTTAATGTCATGGCACAAAATATGTTCATAAAACAAAATATATAAAATGTGACAAAAACCTTGACAATCAAATATAACAGAGAAAATGTGTTCTATTTCAATAAATGCTAATCACCTAATTAAGAGTTGTGTATATCTTGACTTTGATTTTCAAAATGTTCTCAAATTCATTTTTCTGGTAGTGGGTAGGGCATACTTATTATCCTACCCCACATATTTCCTTAGAGGGAATGATACCAGTGTTCCAATCTCCAGGGAGGGGGAATATTACAGATTCTTCTCTACACTCCACCCTCGGCTCCTCCTAGGGAGGAGCTTTGAACAACCGACACAAAGCAATTAACAAACTGAGATGAGACAAAGATGTTTTCTGGGTTTCCTTGAAATTTATTTTTTTTTTTTTTTTAAACCTCCTCCCCCTCACATGTCACCCTGTCTTTACAACGACAATCTTAGGCTGGTAAGGGGATGTGGGTTTGCACTGCACTGTGCTTTGGGTTTCAGAATCATAATTTTGCCTAATTATCATCGAATCCATAATCATAAAGCATAAGTAACACACCAGCTTACAGTTGTTGCTTCAGGCAAAAATGTTGTGGTAACAACATAAGTAATCAATGGTTGACAGCAAAAAGTGTTTCTCTCTCCTTGTTGCAGAAGCTGGGATTCTACTGATGGGTTCTGCGGTATGTGTGACTTTAATCTGAAGCCAGGCTGAGTAGCAGTGGCCTGTGACACACCATTGTCATGATCAGTGGTTGAGAAAGGAAAAGAATTTAACCAAACCACACCCATTACCCTGAAGCCTCCACTTGATCATGGAAAGGATCGTATCTCCTCATATCTGACTGACCACCACGTGTCCTGTGGCAAAACCCAAAGTGAATGAAGCCAGGATGTATACCCTGCCTACAAGATGCTCGTGCAAGTCACCAGATTGCACAGAGAAGTATAATTCTGGCACGAGGAAGGGAAAAATAATCCAGTGTTAACACTGGCCAGGCGGCATTTGCCAAACCAGGAGAAGTCTAAACTCTAATCAGGCATCTGGGTGACAGCCTCTGAATAAGAGTATGCCGACCAAGAACGAATAAAAGGATTTTGAACTTAAGTTTTTCAGATTCAAATTTATGAAAAATAATGCCTTTCATTTTGCATTTTAATTTTTCCCTGGGAATTTAAGAATGGGAGAGATTCCATGTTATTCAAAACTAAATGATCTGTTGTGATGCATACTAGTGCTGTAGGTGGGACACCACACCTTGGTCCCAGGGAGATAAACCAAACGTCACATTTGCTATTGGGGGAGCACTTCACTGAAAATGGGAGAATGACTGTATTAGCCCAGTATGATCTCCTACCCTGGTGGAGGTAGCTGAGCTCTGGTTGATCTTGGCTTAGTCACTGATCTCCAGTCTTGATGGGTTAAGAAAACTAAAATTGAAGAACATTGGTGGGAGTAGTGTAGGGAGAGAGAAGACTCATTTACCTACTTAATCACATTTTTACTGTGGAATGAGGATATCAGTTCCATCTACTGGGGAATGTCACTGGAATATTGGAAAACCTGGCCTCAGGCACTGCCCTTCCCTTGCTTTGTGCACCATCCTGCTCTTTGCTTCCTGGCATAGTGAGAGCCAGCTCTCTTACCTTTCTTTTCTTCTCTCTCATGTGGTAAAAAGACAAAGAGATGTTTCACCAGGAAGCAAGGGGAGCACTGCAGTTTACCTGCTGCTTTCCTCCTTGCTCTGTTAAACATTCCTTCCTAAGAGAAGCCTGTTACTTGGCTCACTGTTTCTCATGATACTTTCTCTGACTTTGCTCTTGTATTGACAAGCAGTGAAACAAGCTACGACCCCTAGGCAGTTGGCCACTCAAAGTGCTCAGAATTCAGTCTGCAGACCCAAAGGCCCCTGCCCCCCTTCCTCTTCAGGTCCAGAGCGAGCTTTCCAATAGAACAGAACATTTTAAATTTCCTAATAGCCACATGAAAAAATAAAAAGATCAGGTGACATTAAGTTTAATAATGTATTTTATGTCATCCAATGATATTCATACTATCATTATTTCAACATATAACCAATATAAAAATGATCAGTTAAATATCTTATCTTTGGGTTTGTTTTTTTGTTTTGTTTTGTTTTGTTTTGTTTTTGGTATTAAATCTTTGAAATCCAGCATGGCTTTTATACTTAGCGCATATCTCACTGTGGACAAGCCACATTTCAGGTGCTCATGGGACACATGCTTAGTGGGTATTTACTGGACGCTGCAGGTCTAGAGTTCTGTTTCAGTTTCCATGGGAGGTTGGAAGATGTTGTGATTTCTTATCAATGCAGTCCTGAGGTGCATGCTACAAAGCAATATACCAGCTGAACTGTAGTCTGTTACTTATAAAAGGGGAGATTATACTATGCCTTGATTCTCATCTGCCTTTTTTTTTGTATCTGTTTTCACTTAGTTCAGCACACCAATTATGAAAATTGAGATGCCTAACTTCTATTTTGTTTGGATTAGAGACATTAAACCTTACCAGGCCAGTGGATTCGTGGTCTTCTGCAAGATCAGGCCAATAGGATTTTTGAGCTCAAGTGTTGTAAATTATAAGAGTTGATAGACAAAAGAAAGACTTATGGGTAAACTTGCAGCACTGTTAAGGGCATAGAGTATTTCATGACAATTAACTGGAAAAATTCCACATATATTTCAACTGAGGTAGAAATGTAAGGTCTTTGTAATTATATTTCTCATACTTTTAAATAGCAAATTATTATTTATTAATTCATATTCCAGCTAAAGTGCAAAGCTCAGCTAAGGTGTTTATACACATAGTGCAATAAAAAAGGGACATTTTAAATCCAATAACAAAGTTTACATACCATCGACCTTTAACTTGATATATTTGATATTGCCCAATAAAGATAATTACTTTTCAGTTGTAATGTAATGTGATACTATGTGACCATTCACAGTAATAGAGAACTTTATCTGACTGCCAATAAAATAGCAAAAAAAAAAAAAATCCAATTAATGAGGTTCCAAAGTGTCATCATTATAATTAGCATACCAAAGCGATATTTCATTTGATTAAGTCATTATATAGAGACTTTAGCAGCAATGACAATTATTCTATCAGCTATCAAATATAAAGAAAAGAAAGGTGCTTTGAACATGCGTACATGTTTTCACTCACTTTATGGACTCATCTAAGTCTTTAAAACACACAAGACTAATTGTATGGTTCAATTATAAAAGGCTCTGCTAAAGCACTATGGGATCTAGTATATACACTGAGTCACTTAAAATTCTAATCTCTATTATTGACCACAGGTTACAATGGACATATGATCCTCTTATTTTGCTTTTCCATATCATTAATTAATTCTAGAAGTATATGAATAAGATGTGTGCAAGGCAGTATGAAATAATTATTAAAATTGTAGGCTCTGTAGGAACAACTGCATTCAAATCCTAGCTACATCACTTGCTAGCTCTTATCTTGAGCTATCTATTAAAACTCTGTTCCTTGATTTTCTTATCTATAAAAGGAGATAATATTAATTAACCCATAGAGTTGTGTGAGGATTAAGATAATTAATAGATGTAAAATGATTCAGAACCTTTCTTGGTGAAGAGAAAGTAATCAGGAAACTTATTATTATTAGTCGTGGTAATAGTAATAATACTGTCATTATCTGTAAATTACACATACAGTATTTGGATCATCTGTCAATGAGGAAATCAGAATAGCTGTATTCCAGGGTTTGGGGTTTTTTTTTTTAAAGATCTTAACTCTACTACTCAAACTTAAATTCCTTTCTTTGGCTTCTATGAAAAAATTCACAGTGGAAAAAATAGATGTCATTCAAGGAAGATAAATTAAAAGATATGCTGCCTGTCTAGTCTATAGTCTATAAGACTTGCTCAATAAATATCACCTATTATTCTTATTCTTTTATTGATATTTGTCCACCTACCTAGATAGTCTGAACTCTAACCTGAGAATAACTTAGAGATCCATAAAGTTATAAACTGATGGCTGCTTTATTTATCCCCACTAAAATACTCTGTCCTTTATCATGACCAATATAAATAAAGATTATTTATTAATTCACTCACTCTACAAACAATATTTACTTAATACTGGCAGTCAAGCTGAGCACCATGCCTAGTACTGGAGCTAAAAACAAAGCCTCTATTCTCCATGAGTTTATGGTCAAACAAACCAATGGTCTCTAGAACAAGGTTTGACATTGAGGACCATGGACAAATGGACAAAATATTCACATTTCTGGGTATATTTTTATCTCATCCTTTCTCATGTCTGTTTTGTGCATATTTTATATGGTACAAATATATTTATGGAGTTGTATATAAATATGTTTCAGAAATAAAAATATTCATGTATTAGAAGAATTTTAAAAATATACTTATGTGGGCACATGATATAACTTGTTTAGAGATTGTAGTATAAACAAGTCTAATAAATTAATACAAGTATGATTTTAGAAGTCCATAAAGTAGGAAGAGCTGGGAAGAAGACAAATCTCCAAAACCTGTTAGTTTAGGGAAAGCTATATCTTGGTGATATTTGTGACTTATGACAAATGAATGGGTGCCTATCCACCTACAGGGTGAAAGAGGGGAAGAGACGAATGAGGCCCACAGATATTTAAGGCCAAGATACTATTCTTCCACATCAACATGGCATGGGGTTATGGACAACAAGGGTTGTATGACTGATACAAAGAGAATGCAGGGACCAGGTACTCTGAGCAGTAAACAGAGAACTCACTCATAGACAACTCTACATGCCATGCTGATAATTTGTCGAAATTGATATAATGGAGTGACATGTTCAGATTTGAATTTTTTTTTTTCAGATTTGAATTTTAGAAACATAAAAATATTGAGATTTAACATTTATACAGGGCTTACTTTAAGTGAGTTGGGCACTGTGCTGTGTATTTCATATGCGTAATAACATTAAATTTAATGCTCATGTTCCATGAGATAGGGACTATTTCTAGCTCTGTACACAGATGAGTAAAGAATAAAGAAGGTAACTAACGTGACCAAGGTAGAGAACTAATACATGAATGCAAGGACTCACGTCCAGGTTCGTTGGACTGCTCTCTTTGTTACAATAGTAGTGTGGGGTGTAAGGCTGGAGACTTTAATAATCAGCTGTAAACATACTGAGAAGAGCAGATGAGAGTCCATCTATTGTGCTGAGCAAGGGGGTGGGCACTGAGATTAGGAGTGGAAGTCAGCTCAGCAAATATTTCAGGAGAGTCCTATGTGGGATGGTACCGCTCACTGCTTATTCCGGCAGTATGATTATTGGCTATGTTGTCCATTATGACAATAGCTCCCTCAAACAAAATTTAAGAGATTCATTTTCACGAAAATGTCTGCATTTCTGGATAAACAGTAAGATTCCTTTTATGAGACCATTGGAATGATATAATTTAACAAGTGTAGCTTTATGTTTCAGGTTTCAAAAAGCTAAAGGTGCAAATTAATGATCAGTCACATTACTTATATCAGCCTAACATTTCTATGTTCTTATTTGTACTACTGTTGTGTATTTTTTTTAGAAGATTCTATTTATTTATTTGAGGTGGGGTGGAGAGAGAGAGAGCATGAGCAAGGGGTGGGCCAGAGGGAGAAGCAGACTCACTGCTGAGCCCGAAGCCCGATGCGGGGCTCAATCCCAGGACCCCGAGATCATGACCTGAGCCAAAGGCAGATGCTTAACCGACTGAGCCACCCAGGTGCCCTTACTCTTGTGTATTTTAAAAATTTATTCTTTATGGAAATTAATCTTTTATTAAAAGTCATATCAATTTTTGGAAAGGAATATGCCATATGGACATAAACGGCTATAGAATAAAAACTATAATTCAAAAAACGGTATCCTGGGGCTCCTGGGTGGCGTGGTCGGTTAAGCATCATCTGCCTTTGGCTCCAAGTCATGATCTCGGGGTCCTGGGATCAAGCCCAGCGTCAGACTCCCTGCTCAGTGGGGAGCCTGCTTCTCCCTCTTCCAAAGACTCCCCCTGCCCCTGCTTGTGTGCTCTCTCTTGCTCACTCTCTCTCAAATAAATAAAATCTTTTAAAAAATGGTATCCTGCAATTCCTAAAAATGTACAATTTTCCCTCTTTGAATTGAGATATTTAATCATATAAAAAAGGGAAGAAAAACAATTGAAAGTTAAAATATTTTCTAATCACATGAAGTGTTCCAAATTTCAAACAAAATCCATCAACAAGTCTGCTTAGTAAACATACCTTCTTCACACCCTGACCCCTCTATTTTTTTATTGGAAGATTAATAACGTATCTTAGCAACCACACCTGGATTCAAGGCACATGGGAAAGTCTTGGCAATATTCAAGGTCAAAATGCTCTAAGCTTAGATTGAATGCCAAGAAACTATATGCCTCTTTGCCTCTAAAATGTAGTAATAAAGTTGTGTAGATAGAAAGAGAGAAACAAAAAAAAAATTAAAAGGAGGGAAAAGGGAAGAAGAAGGAAGAAAGGAAAGAAAGGAGTGAAAAACGCTTAATGGAGAGGTAAATAATTGTTCAATTATGATAAAATAGAATGGTCTAATTTAAACAATATAAATTTAGGTATCTATCAAATGCTAGTAAATAGTTGGCCAACTTTTAGGCTTGTGATCATAACTATGGGAAGAAATATACATATATATATGTATATATATAATCACTGATTACAGAAGATAAAATGAAAGTGGTATTTCATAAACATAAGTAAGTCTTATTAATGTCTGCACACATACTGGAAATAATACCAACACAGCATCTCATGGACACAAAGGGTAGGAAGCACAGGGGACGCAGATTTACCTATTCAGGTTCAATATTAAGGCTCTCAGAAGCCTTCCTAGCAAAGTTGTAAGAATGAAGTTAGAGCAGAGTGATTGGAAAACACTGATACATGATTTTCTTATTCTTGTTTCCATACATGTAGAAATTGGAGAACAACTCTGAAGGAATACTCCTAAGTGTGTAATAAGACAGAGAATCCATGTGGCAGGATTTCCCCAAGGTTGGGGATTGTCTCGTGATGTCCAGTAAAGATGAAAGAGGTAAGACCTTCTCGTGAACACTGCTGAGATGGAGTGCTTGTGTTTAATTTGCCTGATGAATCCTAAGGCAGCTTAAAATTAGCAACCCAAATTTAATTATTTTGACATAGAGAAAAAATTTAAAATTATAATATTTCAAAGCTTGTTAAAATAATTATGTAATCAATTCATTTTTGACTCACAATTTTGATCATTATGTTCACATTCTGAGTCATAAAAATGAAATGCCTTCAAATTTCTTACAATCAATATATTTGAATAACTTTGAGAATGGATCTTAATACACTATTAGATATAGAAGGCTGAATTATTGGCTCATATAAGGCATGGATAAATGGTTTGAGTCTTTAAGGGGGAGTTACAGAACTTAATCCTTCGATATAAAGAGATTTCATTTTTACTTTCTAGCATGATTGCAGGGGTTTAAATAGCAGCACATAAGGCTGAAAATAAGCATTTTGGGAGGCGCGTGCACGCACACACACACACACACACACATTTTAGATTTTTTCCCTAGGAGGGAGCTCTTAAAATTTAAGATCTTAAAATTCCTCATGTTTACATTCTCTATTTTGTAATAAAGACTAAAATGTAGAAAATGAAGTGGGACAAAAACCCTTCTCTCCTGATTCCAAGTCAAATACTATCGGTTTTCCCCTTGTACCATTCAGTTCAAGTACATACAAATACACCAATAATACAAGGCAACAAATTAACATAAAAATGTAAGAAATTAATAAATGGAAAGAGACCTTCAGTGATCAGACAAGTTGTCCAGAGGGGGGATTTGTGCCAGATCATAGACTATGTAGATAACAGGTGAGAACAGCCCTACAGCCGGGGAGACCAGCTCGGATGGAAGGATATTTCTACTCTGTGTAATAGACGGTAGTTGAGGGCAAATCTCTATTCATTTCTCCCTAACTTTACTGCAGGAAAGATTTTAGTATACCTTGAAGCCAGGTATTCCCATTAATTTCTTATATTTTTTAAGCAAGAATCAATATTTTCATGACACTTCCACATATATTATGTCTTTTGACTAACACAGTTATCCTATGAGATACTATTAACATTTTATCTATGAGAAAATTGAGGCTCACACATCTGAGCTGATTTATCCACAGTTGTATAGCTATTTAGCTAGAGATTGGCTTGAATGCAGGTTTTAGGACTCCAAGCCTTGAGCTTTTCTATCCCAAGGATTTATCCAGCCTGATGCTGAAACAGCTCTTGGCCCAATGGAAAATAGTAGAAGAAGGTGCAAGGGGCAATTTGGAAAGATTGCTACCCCTTTTTTGTCAAGAAGATGACTGTAACTTTAATCTGGATTTAACTTTAAGGAATTCTAGTTCAACTGTCTCATAAATCTGTTTCCCTCATGGCTACTTACGTGTCCTCAGGCTTTTTGGTTGGCAGAAAGCTCAGAGATTAATGTTGCTGGGATATCTCCAATGTCCCACATGCATTATATGGCTCTTTATTTGCACCATCTAACTCTATCTAGTCAAGGGTAAGGGAAGGATACGGTAGGATTTCACTAAGTTAAAAATAAGTATAGTCCACTGATAACGTTATAACTCCATGTTAGCAAAAGCCACAATATGATGTTTTTATTTTTCAGTGGAAACCAAGTCACCTGAAGGTCTGCACTTTACTTCTCTGTCTGGGCCCAAGTTGAGTTCACCAGAGATTTTGCAAATCCAAGATAAAATCAGTCGTGTCATTAAAATAACAACAACAACAAACACTAACAAACAATTAAAATATAGTCAAGTAGATGATGTTTTATGGTGTATAATTATAGGACAGAAAAGATAGCTTGCCTCTATCCTTCTAGGTCCTTGGCTAAGACACCCCTGTAATACAAGACAAGTTCAGACCATTGACTTCTGCACTGATTAAGAGTTTTCACAGAGATTTAGTCATCTTCCTCTTTCTGACAGAGAGGAAGATACCCTTCCAAGCAGAGATTTCTCTTATAAATATAAATGTCTCTCACTAAAGGGTAACTTCTACTTGCTTTTCAGAGCTTCCCCTGTGTCTGTTGTTTCTTAAAATTAACCTGCTCAAGATAATCCTTATGACGGGGCGCCTGGGTGGCTCAGTTGGTTAAGCGACTGCCTTCGGCTCAGGTCATGATCCTGGAGTCCCGGGATCGAGTCCCGCATCGGGCTCCCTGCTCGGCAGGGAGTCTGCTTCTCCCTCTGACCCCCCCATGTGCTCTCTCTCATTCTCTCTCTCAAATAAATAAATAAAATCTTTAAAAAAAAAAGATAATCCTTATGACAAAAAGACATATATATATACATATATATATATATGTGTGTATATATATACATATACATATATTGGGGTGGCAAATTCTGCTCCCCTTCCCTCTACAAAATTATTATTAATGTATTAACCATATTGACTGCTAGGAGTGGTGGATTTTGGGTTATACAGATTTAACTATTCTTTTCATTTAAGTGGTATGGTAAATAGGCAGGCATGCTACTCAGATCCACCTTCACATAAGGACTCACCTCCCAGATCTGGGGAAAATAGTTGACTTGATAGCCTCTGGCTATTAGCTTTTTGGGGATACAAGCTAAGGTCACCTTATTTTAGGGATGGCCTCTGGCCAGTGACTGAGAGAGGTGATGGTGACCAAGGGCATGTTATTTTGGAGGCATCCCCTAGGTAATAACGGACCAAGGGCCTCAACATTTTCTCCTAGTGCAGGGCTCCTCTATTAGGCAGCGTGTGCTCCAGAGTTCCCAGCGGGCTGGCAGAGTTTTGATAGATGGGCATTGCCCTGTCCTGATATCTCCTATTTCCTTTCATAGGTGTTATTCTCCAGTGTTAAGTTACAAAAAAATCAACCAAATAAATTTTTAAGATCTAACTGGCTTTATTGAATGATTCATGAATCAGGCAGCATCCCATTTAGGAAGTACAAAATAGCTCCAAAGGGTTACAGAAAGAGAAAGTTTTTTAAAGGCAGGACAAGGAAGTCATAAACAAGCAAACAAAAAAAGGATTGTTTCAGGTGAGGCAACTTCCTTTGGGGGGCAAATGGTCTAGTAGGGGGGTTACCTCATTGGCACTGACAAGAAAATTCCAGACTGACTGGTTAAGACTGCACTCCTGGGGAAGGTTAAAACTGTAATTAAGTTAGTCATAAAATCCTGATGGGCTTAGCTCATTTGACTCCATTTTGGACCTGTTGTTTCTTTTTAATAAATGTCACATCCTCTATGAAATCTCTGACATCTTTGTGTATACTGACTCAAATTCATCTGTTCCACATATTCTTCATCCTATATTACAACGTGTATCACAGTGTAACCGTAATTATTTGCTGTGGCTGCCCTCTCTAACTCTGCCCAATGAAATAATGTTTTATTTTTGTCCACTTACATATCTGTTGGATTTACTAGTTGTCTCTCTATACACACACACTTAGAAAGGGACAGTATTCTTCAGGAAAACACATCATTTTAGAACACTAGATTGCAAGAGATTAGGGGATAAAGAATGGAGACAATGTCTGAGAATTGTAATCAATCTCTGCTGGATTACCCACCTTATTTTACTCTTATAAAGATATACTAATAATTGAAATATGTACTGACTATATGCTCAAATCCCAGCACAGAAATTCCCACAAAGATGCCAAAGTCAGTGATATTTAGTACCTCCGTAGAGTGTTTAAATTACAAACCTTTCTTGAACTCTACATTTCAACAACCTTTGCCTGTAAAAAGGATAAGCATGCAAAAAGGGGAAATCCTGTAACACAATAGAATACTGAGAAATTATGCAAAAGCAAAGTACCACATTTTATAGAAAATTCTTAGTAGATTTACAAATAATGTAAAGAAAGGTAATCAATAAATCACTTATCTTTGGTTATGATTTGGTTTCTGAAAATTTCTATGATAAGATTTATAGCATCCTTTCATAATTATGTTGAGATATTGTGATGTATAGCATATATGGAAATAACTTTTATAAATAAATGAGGTAAATTTATTATATAAATTATATAAATCTCTAGATGTAAATAATAATTTTTAAAAAGTATACTCATTTTTTGGAGGGAGGCACTTTGCTCTTTAAATCACACTTTAATTGAAATAGCGAATAACACACCTTCCTCAGGTTCATGCCATGAAAATTGAAAGTTATCAAATTCAAATATATTATATTATTGGAGAATAAAAATAACGTCATTTACTGGCATGTGATAATAAATAAAACAAAATGTGTGGATTCAAAACTTCATGTGTTTAGGAAAGAATAAGATAATTATAAATATGATACACACAAAATCATTTTTTTAAGATTTTTTATTTATTTATTTGCAGAGAGAGACACAGTGAGAGAGGGAACACAAGCAGGGGGAGTGGGAGAGGGAGAAGCAAGCTTCCTGTGGGGCAGGGAGCCTGATGCAGGGCTCAATCCCAGGACCCCGGGATCATGACCTGAGCAGACACTTAACGACTGAGCCACCCAGGTGCCCCGATACACACAAAATCATTAATAATTTTCCCTATCTGAGCTATCACCCCATTGTTTTGCCTTGACATTTTTTACTAATGCAGCACTATAGTAGTGGGAGAAGGAAGGCAATGATGGTGAACCACATTTTGCCATCAGGGACTCAGGAAGCTGTTGGCAAACCAAGAGGCTACCTATTCATGTATATCCACATTCAGAATGCAGTAGACAAAAGTGGGTCAAAGCAAGATCAAATGAACATAAATACAGGCTTAATCTATAAACTAACATCATATAGCAAAGCTGAGTGGAGTCAGAATTCACAGTCAGGAGTGAGGCTGCTAAAGGAAAGAAATACGGTACCCAGAGTGGTCAAATTGACACAGATGACTGAGGACACAGAGTAGAAACCAAAGTTTGAGGAACAGATAGTTAGAGAGATGGGCTGAAGGTGAAGACAGCATCCATAAAAGGAGCAGATGAAATTCTGGAGTATAAAGGGTATACTGCTGTGATTTCTTTTGACCCAAACATTTCCATCCCTAGTTTTTAAACTCATGGAACATAGCTTCAAAGCAATGCCTAATATGTAAAGGGGATTGTGCATATTATTAGTTGCATTTATCAAAATGTCCACATTCCCTTTATAATAAGAGTCATTAGTAAATATTGACATGTTTTTTGCATTTCTTTGGAAGTAAAAAATGATATACATCAGGCCATACCTATTGACTTCATTCAATTATGTCTGAATGAGCACAGTCTGGAAGACTTAATTCGAAGTTAGGGTCTCAGGGTGCCTGGGTGGCTCAGTCTGTTAAGCATCTGCCTTCTGCTCAGGTCATGATTCCGGAGTCCCAGGATAGAGCACCGCATCGGGCTCCCTGCTCAGCAGGGATTGTGCTTCTCCCTCTGACCCTCCCCCTCTCGTGCTCTTTCTCCCTCTTTCTCTCAAATAAATAAAATATTTAAAACAAACAAAGTTAGGGTCTCAGCCATTCTAGAACTATGTTGCCTTTGTCATAGCAGAAGGTAACTTCATCAAAATCCTCTAAGACTGTAATATTTTAATTTTGATGAGAACTGTATCTGGAAATTGATTAAGAAGGCTTCCTTTTAAGGGTATATTCTTTAACCTATTGAGATGTGGCTTTCAATAAAAAAAAATAGGCACGTGTACTATGAGAGAAAACAGCACTAGTAAATTTATCATCAGATTTCTGTTCAAAGATTAAAGAAAAAAAGAAAAAAAACCCATCAATATATTTGTATTGTCTCTCTCTGAAACCCTTTGGTTGATTAAACTCCTGAGTAGGTGAGTTTGAGCCAGGGGAGCTTGAGGAGAATCCTTACTCTGTCATTCTTTTCTTTATGACTTTGGACCAATTGCTTTATCTTTCTGTATATATATTTTTTGTTTTGTTTCCATTTGTAAACCAAGATGACACGTTCCATCTTTCTCCTTCATTGGGATTTGGGAGTATTAAGGCACTGACTGATTAAAGCATCTAAGAACTGATTTTTATTTTTCACCCTGTACAGGTAACTTATGAAAGCAATGTACCATATATTTGAGTTACGATGACTGATATATATTGTATTATGTGCATGCATATCCATAGCATCATAGGTCACCAAAAGTGGGCTATATAGAGTTTGTAATACTTAATTTCATATAAAAAGGTATAAGTGTGTTTTTATCTATTAGTTTTTAATTATAAATTAATGTAACTTTATTCAAATTATTAATATTAACAGTTACACAAAATTCAATTTAAGATTATAAATACATTCCTCAAGTATTAATTCACTAAAAATCAAAATAATCGAATACAAATCTTCTAAGGTAATTCTATTTAAATATGAGAGTTATTCAAATTTCTTTTGGTTCTTTTCCTAAAATGTTTTTAATTCCCTCCAGTAGCCCATGTTGTGTTTTTTATTGAAAAAATGGAACTTTGATACATTGTATATCTTAAACTTCTACAGTGTTATATGTCAGTTATATCTCAATAAAGCTGGATAAAAGTGAATGAAACTACTAGATACAATCATTCATTCACCAACCAAATAGTCAAAAATACTCCCTAGTGTTACTTTCAGGAAAGGGTAAGTGGTATCTAAATAGATATAGAGATAGAGATAGAGATAAAGAGAGTAATCATCAGACTGAGATTGAAGGGTTCAGTCCCATAAGAATGCCCTTACTTCAGATGCCAGTTGCAAGTATCAGGTCCCCAGGTTACCCACACTTCTGTCCTACGTGGTCACAAAGTCGGGGCACCACCCCCAGGTTCTGTAATTTGCTAGAATGACTCCTAGAACTCAGAAAAATGCTATATTTATTATTACAGTTTACTACAATAGATATAAATGAACAGCCAGATTAAGAGGTACATAGGAAGATGTCCAGAGGGTCATGAATACAGGAGCATTTGTCCCCATGGAGCAGGGGAGCTATCCTCCAGGAATGTGGATATGTTTTCCAATTCAGAAGCAACCCTAAACCCTGTCATTTGAGCGTTTTCTATTGGAGGTTTCATTACATAGGCATGATTTTGGCCACTGCATAGGCATGATTAATTCAATCTCTAGCTCCTCTCCCCTCCCAGGGGTTAGGGGATGTGGCTGGAAGTTCTAAACTTCTAATCAAAGTTTTGTCTTTCTGGTGGCCAGCCTTTATCCTGAAGCTACTGGAAGGACCCACTGGTCATCTCATTAGAACAAAAGATATTCCTATCACCTTTATCACTCAGGAAATTCAGAGAGTTAAGAGCTTCAAGGGTGCCAGAAACCGGGGACAAAAACCAAATATCTTTCTTTTTCCACCACAGATAACAAGGTGCTTTATACTGTGGAGATATAGTTTAGTAGAAAGAAAATGGGTGTTTGGAATCCACAAGGATTTGATTCTAATCCACGCCTTACTAGCTATTTGATCTTGGGCAAAAATGTTAACTGTTTAGTACTCAGTTTCCTCATTTATTACAAAGGGAATAAGCAGAGGTTAAATGATGTACGGTAAATGAAACACAGAACACAGAGCTGGTGCATGGCCAACACTCAGTAAGAGAGTTATTATTTGAATCAGAGATCTGCAAACTTCTTTTTTACAGGGACAGCGATTTTATGCTTTACAGTTCAGTGAGTTTCTACAACAACTACTGAACTCTGCCATTGCAGTGCAAAAGCAGTCATAGACAAAATATGAACAAATGAGCATGTCTGTGTTCCAATAAAACTTTATTTATAAAAATAAACACCAATCCAGATTTGGCTTGTAGGCCATAATTGGCCCAGACTACTGATTTACCTGATGCAAACTCAGAATTATGATAATGTGATATTGTATATCAATTATAAACTTATAAATTGACCACATAGAATTCACTTCACTAAAAGAATTGTGCATTTTTTTTATAAACTCTACTGCTGATATTTTAGGTTGCCTTGTGTTCCTCAAAAAAAAAAACACATATGTTTAAACTGTAAAAATCCTAGAAAAAAGCACAGGCAGTAAATTCTCTGACATTGGCAAGGGAAACAAAAGCAAAAACAGACTATTAGGACTACATCAAAATAAAGTTTCTGCACAGCAAAGGAAACAATCAATGGAATTAAAAGACAACCTACAGAATGGGAGGGAGAAGATATCTGCAAGTGACATATCTGATAAAGGGCTAGTATCCAATATATATATAAAGGACTTATCAAATTCAACACCCAAAAAAACAAATAATCTAATGAAAAAATGAGCAGAAGATGTTTCTCCAAAGACATCCAGATGGCTAATAGACACATGAAAAGATGCTCAATATCACTGATCATCAGGGAAATGCAAATCACAACTGCAATGAGGTATGACCTGACACCTGTCAGAATGGCTAAAATCAAAAACACAAGAAACAGAGGTGTTGGCAAGATGTGGAGAAAGAGGAACCCTCGTGCATCGGTAGGAATACAAACCGGTGCAGCCACTCTGGAAAACAGTATGGAGGTTCCTATTAAAACAGAACAATCCAGCAATTGCACTACTAGGTATTTACCCAAAGAATACAAAAACACTAATTCAAAGGGATAATGTACCCCAATGTTTATAGCAGCATTATCTGTATTAGCCAAGATATGGAAGCAGCCTGAGTGTCCACTGATTGATGAATGGATAAAGAAGATGTGTTACATATATACAATGGAATATTTTTCAGCCATAAAAAAGAATGAAATCTTGCCATTTGCAATGACATGAATGGAGCTAAAGAATATAATGCTAATATGATCTCACTGATATGAGGAATTCCTTTTTTTTAAAAGATTTTTTTATTTATTTGACAGAGAGAGACACAGCGAGAGAGCGGACAGAAGCAAGGGGAGTGGGAGAGGGAGAAGCAGGCTTCCCGCTGAGCAGGGAGCCCAACGCGGGTCTGGATCCCAGGACTCTGGGATCATGACCCGAGCTGAAGGCAGACGCTTAATGACTGAGCCACCCAGGCGCCCCTGATAGGAGGAATTCTTAATCTCAGGAAACAAACTGAGGGTTGCTGGAGTTGTAGGGGGTGGGAGGGATGGAATTCTTAATCTCAGGAAATAAACTGAGGGTTGCTGGAGTTGTGGGGGGTGGGAGGGTTGGAGTGGCTGCGTGATAGACATTGGGGAGGGAATGGGCTATGGTGAGTGCTGTGAATTGTGTAAGACTGTTGAATCACAGACCTGTACCTCTGAAACAAATAATATATTATATGTTAAAAAAAAGAAGATAGTAGGAAGGGAAAAATGAAGGGGGGGAAATCGGAGGGGGAGACAAACCATGAGAGACTATGGACTCTGAGAAACAAACTGACGGTCCTAGAGGAGAGGGGGTGGGGGAATGGGTTAGCCTGGTGATGGGTATTCAAGAGGGCACGTACTGAATGGAGCACTGGGTGTTATACGCAAACAATGAATCATGGAACACTACATCAAAAACTAATGATGTAATGTATGGTGATTAACATAACATAATAAAAAAAGAATATAATGCTAAGTGAAATAAGTCAGTCAGAGAAAGACAAATACCATATGATTTCAGTCATATGTGGAATTTAAGAAAAAAAACAAATGAACAAAGGGGGAGAAAGAGAGAGAGAGGCAAACCAAGAAACAGACTCAACTATAGAGAACAAACTGATGGTTACCAGAGGGGAGGTGGGGCAGCAGGGGGAATGGGTGAAATAGGTGAGGGGGATTAGAAAGTGTATTTGTGATGAGCACCAGGTGATTAAAATAAAAACTTAAAACAAACAAACAAAAAAGGTATGTTTAAGTTCTAACCCACAATACCTAAGAATGTGACTTTATTTGGAAATGAAGTGCTTACAGAGATAATCAAGTTAAATAAAGTCATTAGGATGGGACCTAATCTAAGGTAGCCAGTGTGCTTATAAAAAGGGAAATCTTGATACAAGATAATCGCAGAGGGAAATTGGCCTGGAACAGATTTTTCCCTACTGCCCTCAGAGAGAGCACGGCCTTGCCAATACCTTGATTTTAGATTTCTGTGTTGCAGAACTGTGAGACAACACATTTCTCTTGTTTTAAGCCACTAGCTTGTTGTACTCTAGGAAATCAACATGGGTTTTGGTTCTGGGAAGTGGGGTGCTGCTATAACAAATACCTTAAAATATGCACGTGTCTTTGGAATTGATAATGGCAAAAACTGGAAAGGTTTGAGATATGTGACAGAAAAAAAACTTAGATTGCCTTGAAGACACTGTCAGTAGAGGGAAAGACACTGAAAGGGGAGGTTGCGGTAAGAAATCTTCACTGATTTACAGTTTAGAGGCGGGGCGGTGGTAATTAAGAGGACATTCCAATGTGTAATCTCTAACCCTTCATTATGTTAAGAATGCAACCTTTGTTGTGTGTTTGTGCATGAGGCAGAATATCTGCTGAAGCAACTCCCTCCACAGAAGCAACTTAATGTGATGTGTCTTGTCAGTGTCCTTGGACACTGTGTAGAGCGCATTTTCCACCTCCTAGGAAGAAGTGTCTTTTCACCACAAGTGTCCCTTCTCCTGACTCATGATCTAAGGGTTTATTCAATCTGTCAAAGGAACTAAGGGAGACAAATGTCAGAAATCCAGAGCTCCTTAAATAAAAACTGACAATTATTATAAAAAGAAGCAACACCATCCCAATGAATCAGGTATGTCTACTCTCTTTGTTCAACAATTACTGAGCATCCATTGTGAATGAAGACCGCGCTAAGTGAAGTGAGCAAGGCTGACATGGTATCTGTGTGGTAAATGTCAAACTAGTGAAAATACCAGAGGGTTATGTAGTACCTACTAGGAGGAACTAGTGGAGTCCAGAGAAACAGACTCATAAATACAGAGAACAAACTGGTGGTTGCTAGAGGGGATGCAGTAGGGGGGATGAGTGAAATAGGTGAAGGGGATAAAGAGATACAAACTTCCAGTTATAAAAAACAAGTCACAGAGATGAAAAGTACAGCATAGGGAATACAGTCAATAACATTGTAATAGCACTGTCTGATGACAGGTGGTAATTATGCTTATCAGGGTGAACATTTCATAATGTATATGATTGTCAAATCACTACATGTACAACTGGAAGCTAGTATAATATTATATGTCAACTATTGAAAAAAAGAATTCTCAGAGGCCATGAGATTGAGCTTGAGACTTAAAATATGCAAGAAAAAATGTCTTAGCCTGAGCAGAGTTAGCCAGAGTATCTCCCAAGTTATATCTCCCAAGGGTTTTTTAAGAAATAATCTTGGAATAGATAGCATATCCATCAGGGGAAGCCAGCATGGAGATTACAAGGATATGTGAGCAGTAGGGGGCTCTTAAAATATCCTGTTAATGACATGGATTCTTGTGGCTACCAATCATGTGGTCACTTTGGAAAATAAAGCAAATTTAAGAGCAGAATGGCAAGAAAAAGATCAGTAGAGAAAGCATAGATAGTTCAGTAGATTAAAATGGAGAAAAAAATTAAATGCTAAAAAAATACTCTGAGGTGATCCTCATAATTAAATTATTACCTTACAAGGGAGCTAAATTCATGTTTTTATAGAAGAATTAGAAGACAAGAACAAAGGGGTGGAATGGGAAACACGGTAAAGAGGGGGGGGGAAGGCAGATCTAGAATTAGCAAAAAATTTTAAAAGATCAATTAAGAATAGAATACTTTCACAAGGTATAAAAGAGAGATAAAAATTTTAAAAAAAGTCAAATGATGACAATAGAGTAGAAGATGAAGTATGGAGACAAGAGATACAGTAAGAATCAAAGTAAAAATGGCAATATTCCAGGGGAGAAAGAAACACCCACCAGTCTGGCAGGCCAATTACATTTTGCTTAATAAACGTCTCGATTAAACAGATGTCTGGATCCTAGGATGTGTCCCCTAACTTTGTTTTCTTTTCTAGTTGGCAAGGGCCTAAGGGCAAAGAGTTACACATAACCTTTTTTTTTTCCCTCTCACCTCAAGTATGTAACAATAGGACAGTCTGTAGTTTGAACATAACTTTTAATAACTGTTAGTGAGTTTAAAGCCCCCGGAGGAAGGACAGCAAGGATCATGAGCAGAACCTAGTAAATTTGCAGCCCTTTGGCTTAGGACATGCTCTGCTGCCTTTGTTTTATAAGGAAGAAATAATTTAAATTCAAGGTATTGTTTTATGTGTTCCAATACGCACCATGCCTTCTCCCGAAGGAAGCATATCTTTTTTCAAATGACAATTTGGCATTTATCAATATATCATTGTGATTAATTTCATAGCCTTACTCTTATTTCAGTCTCTTGTTGAGATATAAAAAATCTCATATTCTTACAAGAACTGCTGCTTTGACTGGACAGGATAAGAAATATTGGTTTCACTTTTTCCCATGTTTCAATCTTAATAAAATTCAAATTCTCTATATTCAAGAAGATGCTTCTTAAAATCCATCACTATTTGGTAGTCTCTACTGATTTGGAATGCTCAAGTAAATACCCAGCCTGTTGCTGTTTGAATTACAATTGGAAAGTGTAATGTGGATGCTAAGCATCACATGTGCTTGGAAATTGGGAATGAATGGCTGGCGGAGGAATGTTACAAGTACCGTGTATGCACAATTCATAGAGCAAAGCTATGATTAAGAGAGGCAGGGGCAGCCCAGACTCTCAAAGGCATATATCTGGGATAGAAGAATAATCCTTTGGGCAGTGTTTCAAACTATAACCTGCAGAATGCTTGAGTTACCTCTGTGCTCGGGTAAGAAAAAATAGATGAATTAAAAAAAAAAAAAAGCAGATTTTTAACAATCTAATTTCCCCGATTTCCTACTTTAGCAAAAAGTTCTACATCAGGCATTGAAGAGGTAATTAAAGTCAAGATGTTCAGGAAATTAACTTTGATAGCATTAGAAGGGAAGACATATGCTCTAGAGTATGTCATGTTTAGTATATCATGCTTAATATGATTTTGAGGAAAAAATTGAAAAATGAAGTGTAACAGAGCATACTGTTGTGTATCACCTTGGCATTGTTAATGCACTTACCTGAAATTGTAAAGCACCTTTACCTGTATATTAATAGTACATCATTCAACTGCAGGCATACTCCAGATTGGACCTGTGTCTTAACTGAGTCACGAAGGATGTATGCATTTATAATGAAAAACAGTCAGGGCGCCTGGGTGGCTCAGTTGGTTAAGCGACTGCCTTCGGCTCAGGTCATGATCCTGGAGTCCCGGGATCGAGTCCCACATCGGGCTCCCTGCTCGGCAGGGTGCCTGCTTCTCCCTCTGACCTTCCCCCCTCTCATGGGCCCTCTCCCTCCCATTCTCTCTTTCTCAAAAAAATTAAAAAAAAAAATCTAAAAAAAAAAAAAAAGAAAGAAATGGAATTCACAGCACTCACCATAGCAAAAAAAAAAGAAAAAGAAATAAATGGAATTACTTCCCAGTACCTGCTTCTAAGCCTTACTTCCTAATGCACTCACTGATTATGTTTGGTGGGTTTGCTTATTTCAGAACCCCCATAAAGTTCATTCAGACAAAATTCTCCAGAGCATCGCAATTGTTTGGTTGTAGTAGACTGGACTTCCCCAGGGGTGAATCATCAGTCACAAAGCAGTTTCTCAAACTGCATAGAATTTAGGAGAAGAACATCATATTTATTCTCCTCAATAGAGCAGCTAGCTAGCCCAGGCAGGGACCAGAGAAAGCAGGATAAGTGATAAGTGGCTGAATATATGATACAATTTATTAATAACCTGATCGATCAGTCAGTCAGTCTTGTCTGACAATCCCTTGTCCCTAAGTAGTAAATTCCCAAGTGAAAACAAAAGATGGGAACTCAATCTAAAAAGGAACAAAATGTTACTCCCTGCACTTTATACATGTTTGCCCTTTAATCTCATGGTCCCTTTTATGTGCTGTTTGATTCCAGTGGACCATTTGAATATGTGGATGAATTTTTTTTTTTCCTGTAGAAGTAATTAGGTTGTTTGAGATAGTTCAAGCTGCGGAGTACGTACTGATTAAAGGCTTCTGCTTCAGTTATAAAGAGCCGACCTTACATCTCCTCTCCTCCTGATGGTGCAAACTGTACATAATTGGGAATATTTTGTACAAGAACCAGAGAAGGCATTTGTTATGCAGGGTTTTTACTGCACAGAACTCACAGAACAGGCCCACCTTTATGGCTCACTGCAAGGGACAGAAGCCCCCTGGGCACTCACAACGGTTAAGCATTACACTAGTAGCTGGAATAACATTGTGCAAGATAGTGGTGCTCTTGCCTAGCAGTCTTAATCCAATACCCATAAATTCAGACAGGCATAGTGTTGGATTATTCTTTTGCCTTCCAAAATGTTCTCAGACAAGAGACCTTTTTATTACACACAGAGATCAATAGCTGGTATTCACAAACAATCTGTTTTGTTGTTATGATTCAGAATCAAACCTTGTTCGCTGCATGTTTCCTTGAAAAACTGACAAGTTGGGGGAATGAAGGAAGATAAGGTGGCCATATGGAAAAGACAAGAAAGAAAGAGAGAGAGAGAGAAAGAAAAAAAGAAAGAAGGAAGGAAGGAAGGAAGGGAAAGAAAGAAGGAAGAAAAAGAATGAAAGAAAGGAAGGAAGGAAGAAGGAAGAGGAAGGAAGGAAGGGAGGGAGTGGGGAAGGAAGGGAGGGAGGGAGGAAGGAAGGAAGGAAGGAAGGAAGGAAGGAAGGAAGGAAGGAAGGAAGGAAGGAA
>NC_058417.1:31666664-31766507 GCF_002201575.2 Neomonachus schauinslandi | reverse complement strand
GAAGGAAGGAAGGAAGGAAGGAAGGAAGGAAGGAAGGAAGGAAGGAAAGGAGGGAGGAAGAAAACCCTATATTAATTACGTCCCTGTCATGTTTTCATCACTGCTTTTGGCTTCATGTCTATACAGATTTCACTTAAGAGCACAGGGTGAAATGGGCCTGGCTGTTTTCCCAGCTATGGACTTCAGCTGGCATAGTCTTTTCATCAGGCCCAAGCAGACACAGAGGATGCATCACTTTGGAGGTATCAGCTTGAGTTGGAAGGTCTACCAATAGCCTTCATCTTTCTGTATGAAGATTCAGGCAGTGCTCTTTTCGGCAACATACCAAACAATATAGTTGTCAGTTATACAGGTGCTCCCAACAAAGCAAACAAGGTAAGTGATCCCCAAGTTCTATTATCACAGTAAAAATATTAAGAGTGGCCAGCGAAATGGAGGCACAAGGCAAAATACGTTAAAGATATTAAGCCACTTAGCATGGTGGAATGGATGCTGAGCTCCATAAGTGTTGGTTAAAATAGTAAACATATTATTGTATTCAGTTTTTATTCTCTTAAACGAGAGCCGAGTGATCGCCCCTTACCGTTCCAATTACCTCCTCTAAGGTGATAAATCTCAAATCGGCATCACTAACGCAAATCTCTCAACTGCGTTCCAGGTATAAACAACTGATTGATTGAATCCAACATTCTCTTCAATATACCATCCACAGGCACCTCCAGCCCATCATACCCAATATTTTTTATCCTGGTTTATCGAAGTTGGATACCTGGGAATCTTCTTAGATTCCTTCCTCGTTCCTCATCGCCAGTGACTAAGTCACCAAGTCATTTGGTCTCAGCTCCAGCATCTTTTTAATTCATCACTTCCTGTTCCTTAACTTGCCATTTCCTTTTCTTGCTCACATGCACATTTTCCTCAAAGGAATTATTGCAAGATCTTTGGTACTCCTCCATTTGTTATCTTTAAAATTATAACATATATGCACATATAACATGTGTATTATATTCACATATGTACATAATTATAACATATATATGTAATTAACATTATATATAATAAATATAACATTACATATAATAAATAATGTATATAACATATATAACTATATATGTAATAAGTATCATATATATAAAGTAGGATTGGCTACATAATTTGTGGGGCCCTGTACAAAATTAAAATGGGAGGAAGCCCGGGGCGCCTGGGTGGCTCAGTCGTTAAGCGTCTGCCTTCAGCTCAGGTCATGATCCCAGGGTCATGGGATGGAACCCCTCATCGGGCTCCCTGCTCAGCGGGAAGCCTGCTTCTCCCTCTCCCACTCCTCCTGCTTGTGTTTCCTCTCTTGCTGTCTCTCTCTCTGTCAGATAAATAAATAAAATCTTTAAAAAAAAAAAATGGGAGGAAGCCCTTGTTCAAAGACTGGCAAAAACTGTAAAAGGGACTAAATGCATAAAATATTCATTTTTTTCCAATCTCTCTGTCTCTATGTCTCTTTCTTTTCTTATCCTCCTTCATGGTGGTTTTTGTTTTGTTTTGTTTTACGTAGGCTCCAAGCCCAATATGGAGCTTGAACTCACAACCCCAAGATGAACAGTCATATGCTCTACCAACTGAGCCAGGCAGTTGGCACACCTCTCCAGCATGGGGATATTCACAGGCACCCAGGGCCAGCCCCACAACTCTGCATGCAGCACTTTCATGGCCCACCAGCATCTGAATTCCCCTCCTCCTACCTGCCAGACATATGTGACCTGGCAGGGCTGGGGAAGGCAATCACTCCTTCCCTTACACCTGGCCCTCAACACATGGCAGACCAGTGCCCCCAAAAGGGAGCAAACCCTCCATGCTGGGATGTTATTAGCGCTTGGATCAAGATTGAGTGACAGACTCTTCCCCACCCAATCACCTCCAGAAGGGGCAATAACTCATGATAAAATATTCTTAGAGAATTCCAAGTTTTCTCGCTAAATAAAATATAATGCAATGATTAATTATATAAGCTTTGGAGTCACAGAGCTTTGCCTCTGTCATTCACCAGCTTTGTGATCTTGGACAAATTTCTTAAATTCTCCAACCTTCCAATTATCACAGATGAGTCTGCAAAATAAGTTAATAATAGTAGCAACTTTATAGGATTTTTCATAAGGGCTAAATGAAACTATCACCTAAATTGCTTGGCTAACGTTAGCTCTAACTGATATAAAATAGTTTACCTTATCCTATTTATTGTTTTCTTCTGTGAATCCTAAATTATCTCTTTTTAATATTTCCACTATTGCTTTATTTTTCCTGTTATGATTTTGCCCATCTCTTTATTTTTAACTTTTTTTGGTATCATTATCGTTGTAGTGTGACTCGAGAAAATAGCATATAGTTAGATTGTTTTTTTTTAAAGCATGGGGGAGTTTCATGGGGAAATTTAATTTGAGCAGATTTATTGGGTTTAGTGATAATACTAACTACGACCATATGTTTTTACTATTACTTTTCCCTGTTTCAGAGTTTTGCTGGATTAAAAAGCTTTTGATTCATTCTTTTTTATGACTTAGTGCTTTGGAAATTATACATTCCTTATAATTATTCTACTGGTTTCCCTTAAGTATTTAATAAACATCTATTAACAAATATGGTTTTCTGTCTATGCCTGACCCTTAAACAAAACAAAAACCTTTAGTCCATTTTCACTTACTAACTCCACCTTTTCCTTCCATATTTTCTTAAATTTGAGTATCACTATTCCCTATATGTCACTTCCTTCTCTTTTGGGAACCTGTTGTTCCTTTGGAGGGCATGGTCCATTCTTTTCTAGACATTTTATGAGTCATTACGTGTCTGAAAAATGCATTTATTTTCCCCTCCAATTGAATGCTATGAGAGCTCAGTCCCACTCTCCTTTCTCTTCCTATCTTGGCAGACACTGCTTTCCTGTCTGCCCCATTCCCTGTTGCAGCTACGAAATCTAAGGCTGTCTAAGTATCATTTCACTGTAGGTAAACAATTTTTGTTTTAGGTTTTATCTTTTCTTTTTGGAAACTTTAAAGATTTTATTTTCATCATAACTGAGATTCAAAAATTTCATCAGAATAAGTTTAAATGTGTCTGTTTCACTTTTCTCAGCTTCTGGCAGACTCTTAAATATTTTATTTATTTATTTATTTGAGAGAAAGAGTGAGCAAGAGAACACAAGCAGGGGAGGGGCAGAGGGACAGGGAGACACAGACTCCCTGCTGAGCAGGAAGCCCCATATGGGGCTTGATCCGGAGATTCCAGGATAATGACCTGAGCCAAAAGCAGATGCTTAACCGACTAAGCCACCCAGGTGCCCCTGGCAGGCTCTTTTAATATGAGATTTAAGTCCTTATGAAGAAACCAGAATACCAAGCATCAATAGAGTATGTCAAGGAAAGAAGAATCTTCCCTAAAGATGGTAGTGGGTGTCTAGTCAGCTGTAATTAAAACTTCCACAGCCTGGTTCCCACTTTTCTGCCTTAACAAATCTTTCTTAATTAATCATTGTGCTTCAAGCACATTCAGGCATATTGTGCTATGAAGCAAATCAGAGCTTTATTATTTACAGCTATTAATTTCCATCAAATACTTTCCTTTGGGGGTAGGTTAAGGCTTCTCTCATTCAATGCTGTATTGGACATCTCTCAGAGGCTAACTAGCCAGTGTATGCTCTATGGTACATCACTGCCCTTTATTAATTTGACACAATTTTATCAAGCACTCATTTTGTACAAACCCCTGGTTGGACAGGAATTCCACATAAACGAACATGCTGTATCCAAATAGTACGAGAAAGTAAAGCCTACTTTAAGAAGCCTACCACCAAAACCTTACGGATTATTTTGTTTCTTTCTTGTCCTTCAGACACTAAGGCATGCCCTGACCTGAGTGTTTTCCTGGATTTTTATTTTTCCAGTTGGTGATACCCTCATTGATCTGATTCTCATGATATGAACACCTCTATCTACTTTCATTCCTTAGTGTGTGTGTGTGTGTGTGTTTACTGCTCCTTGGGAGATTTCTGACTGCCTGAGTCATTGGCTCTGGCTGCATAAACTGGTGAGCTGAGGCTGCAGATATAGAGCTGTCCCGACCTCACTCTCGGGTTATAAATGATGCTGTCTGGCTAGAGGACACTGCATTAATGGGCATTATGGATGGGCCTGCTCTATTTCAGAGCTGTGCTTTTCAAGCCAATCTCTGGCTGAGACAGGGGAGATCTGGAAGGCTATGGTACAGGGAACAAAGTTACCCTTTTCAGGTGAAAAATAAGTATAAAATAACCATGAAGTGGCCAGATATTTAACAACTGAAGAGAGCACGGGGATGCTGGTGAAAAAAAAATTTTTTTTAAACTTACTTTTTTTGCCTGAATAATCTATTAAAATCTCGGTTTCATTTTACTTTATGTAATAAAATAAAACACAAAACAGAATGAAACAACAACAAAAAAAACCCACCTGTCCTGTTATTTTTCAATTTATACCAGATTATTTTCATATTGGGGAGTGAGAATGGAAATGTATTTATGATAAGGTTCAAGTGCATTTTAAAGTTAAAGGGAAGTGAGGGAAAGCTATCTCAGGGCAGAGAGGATGGAGAAGAGAGAGACAAAATAAATGATCATCACTGGTTCAACATGAGTCAAGGAAGTTGGTGGGGGAGTTGCTACCAGAGGGTGTAATGAAGAGCCGTAGGACAGTGACTTGCCATGTCAATAATTTACCTGCACTATTATTCTATTTACTCTAGTTTCTTCAAGGTAAAGATATCTTTAAAAATGTATAATCATTGATAACTGAGGGAGGAAGATGACATAAAATGTCTCCTTCACACCTGTCCTGCCTGCACCAGCTTCCTTTTTAAAATGTGTTTCATGCAGGTTTTTCTATTTCAGTTGAGAGTTTATAGTCAGCACTTGAGATTCACATTACCTGTCTTTGAAATTCTTTCTTTCTTTTTTTTTTTAAGATTTTATTTATTTATTTGAGAGAGAGAGAGAATGAGAGACAGAGAGCAGGAGAGGGAGGAGGGTCAGAGGGAGAAGCAGACTCCCTGCCGAGCAGGGAGCCCGATGCGGGACTCGATCCCGGGACTCCAGGATCATGACCTGAGCCGAAGGCAGTCGCTTAACCAACTGAGCCACCCAGGCGCCCATGTCTTTGAAATTCTTTCAGTTTCCCCTTGAACGTCAAGAAAATCACAGTGCCAGATAGGTTTTGTAAACCAGCCCAGCAGCCATTAATCCAGTCCCTATAATGTGGAGAGAAAAACACTGAACCATTTTTACCCTGACAATTTCCGAGGCGCCTCTGCTTAAGACTGAAATAATTTGAGAAAGCAGATCATTTGAAGCTAATGGCATTCAGTCATGTTCTCAATTTAGAGACCTTCTACTGAGTATCAATTACAACTCACACTTCAGAGAGGGTAACAAATCAAGCCTATTTTGGATCATTTGATATGAGAGGGGAAAAATGGCTAGGAAGCTTTATATAATTTGCACCCTCACTGCTTAAGCCAAAGAGGGAAAATGATAGAGGATCAGAGACCAAAATCTAACCTAATCAGTGACGTTCCTCCTGGCTAAAGAACTAGAGACTATTGTAAAATTCTTAACTAAGGAGCAGTAAATTCTCACGGTTAAGCTTTTTAGACAACAGAAACTTAAACATTAAGAAGAGCCGGGCATGATCAGTCCCTCAAAGGGCTTACACGGATTTCCTAAATTGGTCCCGCTTCTAATTTCTTCCCGGTGCCCTGGGAGTGGAGTGTGATTATCTCTGAAGTGATGGAGGCTCTTTGTACACAGCATGGATGCCCCAGTCTCAGCTCAGGTCCTTATGAGGGAATTACAGTCATTGAGTCACACCAGCAGGTTCCTGAGGCCATGCAATGTCCCACAAACACAAAGCTGGGGCCACTTGATTTAAATGTTCTCTTTTGCCCATCCAAGGCACATCTGATGTAGGGATTTACAGTGCCTGGATAGATAAAATCTGACTTGCATATGCCTCCCTGGATGAGACTAATTGAAAAGCAAAGGAGGAATATGCCCGGAACACTGGGCCTCCTTTGAAGTTTCTTGGCTGAAAGCAGCCAGATTCTTACCGTGGCTCAAGGTTCTCATCTTGGCAGTAAATGCTTAAATTCTGAAGAAAAACAGGCACCTGTGGTGGTCACGTACTTCACAAACTCCTTGCCTTGCATGCATGTCACGAGCACTGCTTGTCCCTATCACACAGTTGCCCCATATATTATTGTCCTGATCATTAAAGCTACACATTCCTTCTTGTTTTGTGCTTGTGCTTGGTGTATTGATAAAATTCACAATAAAAGCGGAGACAAAGCTGGGCTCAGGGCCTTTCACCACTAGAGCGTCTGGTCCCCAGGCCCTCTCCTTACTCCTACTAAGGTGTCTGGAGTAATCTTTTCATTCGCCGTCTCAGGGTTTGCTGGTCAAACGTGACAATCTGATCTGTAGAGATAGCCTTTGTGCTAAAACTTGCTAAGTCTCTCCTCCAGATCTGATGTGAGGGCAGAAATGTTTATTTATGGATGAATTTTCTGGGGCAATATCACCTGGTAGCAGGATGGAAGAAACAGCTATAGGTTGCTTTTATAAACTGCGGGGTGATTACATCATGAGTTGACACCTGCCAGAGATCACTCAAGTCAGGCCACGGCACTGCGACTGACTTAGGAGTGGGTGAGACTCCTGTGACTCTTCATGGGCATTTCGGCTTTGGACTCAGCATGCCATTGCCCAGCCCACTCCTAAATATACTCAAACATCTCTCATGAGTCTTCGTTGACAGGCTCACAGGGTAACTTCATCCTGGCAAATACCGAAAGCACGGTGATACCCAGCAGGTGTCCCATAAACACTATTCACAGAAGCTATGTGTCTCTACAGTGATCATGCGATGCAAGTGTAGCAAGGCCACAATTAAGAAGTTCTGTCACTGGTGCGCTGTTGCATGAGGCGTCATCTGGGGCCTGAGCAGAAAAATCGTAAGCCCATAAGTTTGCATGTTTGGGATTCATTCACCAAGACAAGATACTGTCAACAAATATTTAATCTTGGCTGGTTTTTCACGTTGTGTTCTTTTTTTTAACTCCTTCCTTCCTTCCTCCCTTCCCTTCTTCCTTTTTTTCCCTTTCATTTTTTCACTTCATTTACCATGAGGTTGTGTCTACTTTAAGCCAAGTACGTAGTAAAAAATACCAATTATGGGTAAAGCATTATGCTAAGCACAGTGGGGGATATGGCTACAGCTATAACAAAGTCCTCATCCTCAAGGAACTTGCTCTAGTTCACAATGAAATATGGACACAAATATATATATAGCAAAATAATGATGGCAACATATACCAAGGAACACTATGGGTGCTTGCACAAAAGCCCTCCTTGCACAGAGAAATTTACATAGAAACAAAAATGGCACTTGAATTGAGCTTTGAAGAATGGGTAACTTTTTGCAGAAAGAAAGAAACTGAGAATGAGAGTTCAAGACAGATAAGATAGTATAGATAAAGAGACAAGGAAACTAGGGGATCAGGGCCAAGTTTTTCAGAGATTTTAAAGAACAGTGATTAGAGGTTAGTGACATGATTAGCCACGAAACCAAAACAAACACCCCTGGGAAAATCAGCAGACGATAGATAATTGGGGGATAGAATAATGAATAATATATATATGGTCGGAGCCATAGACCCAAAATGTTGAAATTAAGAGGCAAGAACTAATGTTTTGAGAAGATAGGATGCCAGGACTTTATAGCCTCATAAGTGATGACATTTCAGGAGAGAGTAGATATAGATCATGTAGACAGTGGTGAGAGGCGGAATAAGTCAGGACCTTGGGAACACACACCTCTGGAAGTAGGAGGAGGAAATCAAGAGAAGAGCCAGGTTAGTGAAGAATGATGGAAGTCAGCAGAGAAGAGGTCATTACATTGGATTCTATGAGGATCCACGAGCATGAGGACTTAGAAAGGACTAGAATGTATAATTAGGCAGAGAATAAAGCTATAGTTTGGGTTTGTATCCTTGATCTACCACTCACTAGCTGTGTGAACTCAGGGAAGTTACTTAGCCTCTCTGGTCCTCCATTATCTTCCTCATAAAATAGAATTGTTATTGGGAGTAAACATGGAAAAAATAATCTGAACAATACCTGGCAAATAGTGAGCAATATAAATATGTTCTTCAACCTTCTTTTTCAGCAAACCCGCTTCTTCACTCCTATTTACACCAGATACATGGAGACTGATCTAAATGGTGATCTCAAGTCCTGAGTCCACATGACCTATTAGCTCAGGTGCACCCAACACTGACCGAACTATGCTTCTTTAGTGTTTTGTTTTTTTGTTTTTGTTTGTTTTTTGCTGTTTGTTTTTGTCTCCCAGTTCTCAACAAAAAGAATCTCATTGGCGCAACCTAGTCAGATTCCTTCCTCCAGGCCAACCAGCCTTGGTCAAAGATCAGAGTAAGGCTGAATCAGTCTCCAACGAAGCTGGGCAGGTGCAAACTTTCTTAAGCTGTGGATGTGGCCAAAATTGCCACGGTTGTCATTTCTGGTGCAGAGGGAATAGATAAAGGCTAGAAAGGGTCAAATGTAAATCCTGGGTTCAGAGTGCCATCTTCTGTTTATGTGCTTATAGTGCATAGAATGGGTATCTAAAGCACTCTAGTTGACCATCATCAAATTACAGCCTATAGTTCTAGTCAAGCTCATAGTTTCATTCACTAAAACCCAACAGTGACAGAGGAGGTGGTAAGACTCCTCACTCATACACATGCCCTCTTCTGGAGTTTCTGCTAACAACCATTACTATTAGATTGCTGAACTCTCTAGCTAGAGGACAGATGCTAAATACAGACAGAACTGTGCTCCAAGACAGGATTTGCACTTATTCTATGCATGACTTCAGTTGAATTCCTTAATATCTGTCACTCAGTTTCTTTTTGTGTTAAACAGGAATACGCGGGTGCCTGGGTGGCTCAGTTGGTTAAGCGACTGCCTTCGGCTCAGGTCATGATCCTGGAGTCCTGGGATCGAGTCCCACATCGGGCTCCCTGCTCGGCAGGGAGTCTGCTTCTCCCTCTGACCTTCCCCCCTCTCATGTGCTCTCTCTCTCTCTCACTCTCTCAAATAAATGAATAAATAAAAAATCTTTAAAAAAAATAAATAAACAGGAATACGCTAAGTAGCTTACAGTTTTGTTACACCTAGCACAATGTCTGACATATAGTAGTTGTTCAATAAATGTTATATCCCCTTAAACAGTGAACACAAGGGACAAACATCTACTATATGAGACAGAGTGAAACACAGGAAATGAAGCTTGAGCAAAAGTCCTAAGGCTCCATTTCTTATTTTCTCTATGAGATGTCCTAGCTATGTGATGTTTGAACCTCAATTTTCCTTTGAACTTCAATTTTCTCATGTACAAACAGGGATATTCTTTCATTGCAATGAATATTTTTCTAGATGTTCAAAGGGTCAAGTGAGCTAGGGTATAGGAAAACGCTTTACAAATTAGGAAACACTAAATACAAATTATCATGAAAACCTTATTTTAATCATTATTATTGAGTAACTGGATTTTTATTTATTTTTTAAGATAATATATTTTTAAGTTTATTTATTTAAGTAATCTCTGTACCCAATGTGGGGCTGAAACTCATGACCCGGGGATCAAGAGTAACACCCCCTACTGACTGAGCCAGCCAGGCGCCCCAAATAACTGGAATTTTTAAATGTAGTCCATACAGATTTTGTTTTTAAAACACCATTAAAGTAGATTCTGGGATAAAATATGTTCATCTTAATCCCCTAAACAGAAATTTCTTATGCTGTGAGCCAAATATGATGAACAAGTAGACTTGGTTTGGTCCCACATACTACTTTTAAAAGTATGGTTAAAAACGTGTTTTAAAACACGTTTAAAATGGGAGATTTCATACAAAAACCTATATTTGCATCTTCTCTTGAAAAATAAAAGGAGTGTCTTCTAATATAGAGACAGCATTTAACATGGCCAGTGATTTGCTGTAGCTGATTTGCAGCTAACTACTTTCAAGAGCACATGCACACTCTGGTTTGCCACAGATTCTACTATTCCTTATAACACCACACATTGAAGCTGAGTGTCACTTACTCTTTATCATCAAACACCATTTTATTCTGCTTCTACCACAGTGGTTTTTGTACGCCAAATAGTCTCCTTTATTATTCACTTTATCTGCTTGTGATCCCTGTCCCAGAATATGCATAACTAATTCAATATTCCTACGTGGAGAATGAATTTCCTACATAGAAGTCCAAGGACAGAATCTGAAACTCCAATAAAATGATATGGTCAAAGGCACAAAAGTATATTATTATTATTTAGAAATAACTCCAAATATAAGGGTGAAACACATGTTGCTGTCCTCCTGTGAAATATAAAATTCATAAATTCAAACAAGACACTCTCAGCAAATGCCAATTAATCCAGATTTCCCTATATTTGGTATGTATTTTTTCTTCTTACAAAACCAGTGATGTTGAGCTGAATGCACCTGTGAATGGGGTTCTTAGAGTCTGTAATCTCTAATATTGTATGTAACATTATCTTTGTGTTTGCCTTTGTCTAAGAGGAGGCTCCTTATCATTACATAAATTTCTAAGTAGGTTGGTGACACCAACAGTTAATATGAAAAGTTGCTCAACATCAAGAATCATCAGAGTAATGCAAATCAAAACCAAAATAAGTTATCACCTCACACAATTTAGGATAGCTATTATTTAAAAAATAACATAAATAAGTGTTGGCAAGGTTGTGGAAACAAGTAATCCCCATATACTACTGGTATGATTGTAAATTGATGCAGCTACTCTGGAAAACAGTATAGAAGTTCCTCAAGAAATTAAAAATAAAACTACCATAAGATCCAGCAATCCCACTTCTGGGTATTTATGTAAAGGAATTTTACTCAAGATCTTGTAGAGATACCTGCATTCCCATGTTTATTGCAGTATTATTCACAATAGCCAAGATATACAGAAACAACTTAAATGTCTATTGACAGATGAATGGATAAAGAGAATGTTGTATACGCCTATAAGGGAATATTATTCAGCCTTAAAGAAAGAAGAAAGTTCTGCCATTTGCAACAACATGGATGAACCCGGAGGACATTACGCTAAGCTAAATAAGCCAGACATAGAAAGACAAATATATATGATCTCACTTTTATGTAGAATCTAAAATAGTCAACTTCTAGTCAAATAGAAGCAGAGACTAGAATGGTGGTTGCCAGGGGCTTGGGGGGAGGGTGCAATGGGAGAGGTAATCATCAAAGCGTACGAAGTTTGAATTATACAAGATAAATAAGTTCTGGAGATCTCCTAGACAGCAGAGTCTCTATAGCTAATAATACTGTATTTTATATTTAAAATTTATTAAAAGGGAAGGCCTTATGTTAATCATCATCATCATCATCATAAAGGGGGCAGAGGAAACTTTGGGAGATGATGGATATGCTTATGGCCCAATGTCACTGAGCCATATACATTAAATATGTACATTTTTTTTACATGTGAATCATACCCCAATATGTGTTTTTTAAATTTTTTATTTTTTATTTTATTTTATTTTTTATTATTATGTTATGTTAGTCACCAATATGTGTTTTTTTAAAATCACTATACTGCAGAGAACTGAAGGTACTTTAACTAGACTATCTAAGCCTGTTTTGAACTTTAACAATCATGGAAAGAAGGAAAACATTTCCTCAGCCAATCCTGATTTTGAACTATGGTGGGCTGAAGGCAGGGATATCACAATGAAAGAAATCTGTGCTTGTGTGTATAGATGTGTGTATGTGTGTGTGTGTGTGCAGGTGTCCTTCTAATTTCCAAATAAAGTAATGGAAATATAGGAAAAATACTTAAATATGGTTGTGCCCAATGAGATCTCTTTCAAATGCTGCACACACTCATTGGGAGACAATTTTCCACGGATCTCTCATGTTCCATCAAGTCTTGGGAGCAGAGGCACTGACTTCCCTTTTATGCAAAACCATATTTCCAAGGACGTTTGTATAGCAAAGAGGCTTGGAAGATGGACATAGTCTTCCTCTGTAGCAGAGGGCAGGTTTGTAAACTGTCCAGTAACCAAGATAGCGTCTCCTGTCAGAGCACAGTTTAGTTTGCAAAGGGGGTAGTTTGACAGCACTCAGCCCCACCTAATTCTCTTTTAGAGCCCTTTGTCTCATTCCTTAGCCTTCCCCAGCTTTTCTGAGGTCAATAGTACCCCCCCCCCCGCCTTTTGGTCAAAATCCACTATCTTGGGCCACACTTTCCACAGATAATCTGGAGCTAAAAGTTTTCAGCTGATTCAAGTCCGTAACCCATCAGGACATTACTGGCATCTCAGAATTTTTATATTCCAGTTGAGAATGGGAAAATAAAGGGTAAAAAAAAAATACACACATCTTTATCTAAACATTGATTCTTGCATTAAGAATAGAATAGAAACTCATAGAATCCGTGGATCTTGTGCATGTCCCCCAAAAGGATATGGGGCCATATGAGGATGGCAAATTTGTTCAGCCTTGAGAGAGGTGGGTGATGGGTACCTTCTCCACTGTATGAAGTTCTCACTTGAAGCAAAAGGATATGAATGTACCATACCAAGTGTGAGAGTCTTACTGATTTTTTCCACTGTAGTTCAGCTGATGCTTCTGAAACACTTTAATGCCTTAAACTTGGGATAGGGAATGGCTGGCTACTGAAGGCTCACTCTGAAATAGCTATTCTTGCCTTATTTATATTAAGGCACAGGGGAGGGTGAAGTGGGCAGAGGCAAAAAATGGAAATAGGAGATGAAATTTGCATTAGGAGGATGTATTAGGTTGCTTTCTGCTTGCTTTGATTATGTTATGTCAGGAAGACTTGCTAAGAAAATGGAGAATATGGAGCTTTTTAAAAATGAATTTAAAATTTAACGGCTTTTAGGTGTAAGTTGAAGCTAAGGAGATAGATATCTATCGGTGTTTTATCACACACTTACACACACACAGAAATATTGAAAACTACCTTTTATTTTATAGGTAATGGGATATTCTCAATAAAAATCATCATTTCTCATTTTCCATTTGTATTTCTGACCTGTTTCCCTTCTTATTTAAATCTTCATGTGAAGATTTTGCTTCTAAATGCCTACAGATTGTGACCCAGGAATATCAAGGTGTTTAACTGGGAGCCTGCCTTCCAAATACATGGACAATATAATCAACTGGAGAAACACCATTAAGACTTAGAATCCTCCCCTGCTGTCCTTTGAGTGGTGGGATGTCCTATCCAATTATGCTTTATTTATCTTTGCCAAGTTAAAATGAAGGAAATTTTAATTTTATGTTGAAAATTATAAATTCAAAACACCTGGAGGTAACTGGCGATGCTCTACAGGCCAGAGGCTGAGGATAGAGAACAGGCAGGGAAAGGGTATATTCAAAAGGTAAGTTCCATCCAGGGATGGAATGCATGGTATTAGACTTAGGACTGTTTTCTCAAGCACACGAATTCCTTCCTGGGGTGGACAAAACCAGAGCTTCTGCTCATCAGATAGATACTATTTCAGGCCCCTTAGGAATAATAAAAGTAGAGCCTGCAAAGTTGAGATAGGTAGCATCAGAGAGGCATGCCATTGTATATACCATCCTTCACTCAAAGAAAAATCACATAAGAACAAAATACCATATCACAGCTTTTTTTTTCTTACAATCTGTGCTCCTTTCGCTTACATTGGAGCATCAAATGAATGCTTCAGCAGAAGTTCGAGGTGTTTAATAATTTAACAAACAGATGAGTCTATATTATTATGTTATTAGGCAATATCAAATAAAGAAAACACATTTCTTCAGTAATTTAAGTAACTTCTATTGAGAGATTCTTATACTTTAGACATGGTGCTAGGTGCTGGGAACACACTGATAAATAAGACAATGTCCTCACCTTTGTAAGACTTGCAGCCTAGAGACCGAAGTGTATATACGGTAGGTCCCGCTTATCTGCAAGACGTAACATTCCAAGACTCCCAGTGGTTGCCTGAAACCGTGGATAGTACCAAATCCTAGATAGACTATGTTTTTTTTCTTTACATGCATACCTGTGATAAAGTATAATTTATAAATTAGGCACAGTAGAGATTCACGACAATACTAACAGAACAACTATAATAACATGCTGTAATAAAAGTTATGTGAATGTGGTCTCTCTCTCTCAAAACACCTTCTTGAGGGACACCTGGGTGGCTCAGTCATTAAGTGTCTGCCTTCAGCTCAAGTCATGATCCCAGAGTTCTGGGATGGAGCCCAGTGTCGGGGTCCCTGATCAGCAGGGAGCCTGCTTCTCTCTCCCTCTCCCACTCCCCCTGCTTGTGCTCCCTCTCTAGCTGTCTCTCTCTGTCAAATAAATAAATAAAATCTTTAAAAAAAAACGAAACAAAACAAAACAAAAACATCTTCTTGTGTTGTACATACCCTTCTTCTTTTGAGGTTGTGAGATGATAAATTGCCTATACGGTGAGATGAAGTGAGGGGAATGACATAGGCATTGTGACTATAGTGAGGCTATTATTGACCTTCTGATGATAAGTCAGGGGGGTCATTTGCTTCTAGACCACAGTTGAGTGCAGGTCACTGAAACTGCAGGAAGCGACACTGTGGATAAGGGGAGATTATTGTTATAGGTCTCGGGAGCATGGAAGAGAGGAAGCAGGGTGAAAATTTAATGGCCCACCTAGAACTGAACCAGAACAGGCAAGTGTAAAGGCTAGCAGCAGGAAGAGAAGAGAGAACTGGAAGTAGATACATGAATGACAGTTTCCTGGACAGTCACCCTGCTTTGTAGTGGACTCTGTGTGAGAAAGAAGCACGTTTTCTTATGTTAAGCTTTGAAATGGTAATGCACTTTCTTTAGCATAGCCAAACATGCCCGGACCACTACAATGGGGCCAATGGACACACAACACATGGATATTGAGAGTCATGTGTCTCTTGAAGGTAGGAATGAGATGTTAGAAAAGAGGAGCTGGGAAGGAAGGGAGAGAATAGGGAAGAATTTTGCTTTCTTGAAGCCAATAAATGAAATTATAGAAATCCCTTGTTGCTTTACAGAAGAGCATATCTAACTCCATTTCAATTTGTTTGCCAAATAAGAAACAGATTGGAAAATTACTTAGAGTACAACTATTCTTAAGAATTTAATGAAAGAAACATTCTCTAAGACCAAAAAACATGCATAGATAAACTCAGTATGATGGAGTTTTTGTTTGATCTAAGTGTTGCCATTGTATCATATTACTCATTTGGCTTCATTCACAAGAAATGTGCAAGTACAAAATTTTGTGTCGTCTGTGTGTGCATGGGTGACATAAAACTAAGTTAATTTTACTCAGTTCCACCAGGGAAATTTCAATGTAATTTTTCAACTGCATAATGAAATGGGTTTTAGGTGGGTAGGCTCAGATCTCTGACTTATAGAGAAAAGGAATCATTTTTTGTTTTGCTCCAAAGCCTGGAAACAAATAAAAAACATGCAAAAAGTACAATACATAAGAAGATCATTAATATATTTTAAAAAGTTGTTTTTTTACCTCAGTAGTGGAGGAATAATTTACTCCTGCAATGGTGATTTAGCAGCTATTAGTGCCTCCTGCTCTTGGCACTGAGAATTCATTCATTCAAATATTCATTCAATAAAAATATATTGAGTGAGGGGCGCCTGGGTGGCTCAGTCGTTAGGCGTCTGCCTTCGGCTCAGGTCATGATCCCAGGGTCCTGGGATCGAGCCCCGCATCGGGCTCCCTGCTCTGCGGGAGGCCTGCTTCTCCCTCTCCCACTCCCCCTGCTTGTGTTCCCTCTCTCACTGTGTCTCTCTCTGTCAAATAAATAAATAAAATCTTTAAAAAATATATATATATATTGAGTGATTATGATATCTCAGACAACATTGAAGGTTCTGAAAACTTATCTGAGACCAAGACAGACATGGTCCATGTTCTTTTAAAGTATACACTCTAGTTGGGGAGTGGGGCAGAATATAACTAATAAATTAAAAAGAAAACTTCAGGTAGTGATAAGAAAATAAAACAGGAAGATGGGATACTGAATGTCTAGGGTCTAGGGGCTTCTTCAAGTAGGGTGGTCAGGTAGGCTTTTCCAAAGAGGTCCTCTTTAAGCAGAGATCTTACTGGCAAGAAGGAGGCATGCTTGCAAAGATCTGGGAAAGTCTGTTTTCAGGCAGAGAGAATCATAAATACAAAAGCCCTAAGCAGGAAGGAGCATGGCATAGTCAAGGAACAGAAAGCAGACAGGTATAGCTGTGGCAAGGTGAGCCTGGGAAAGAGTAGCAGAACATAAGATAAAAGGCTCTTTGTAGTGGTTAATTTTATGTGTCAGCCTTATTGGGCTAAGTGATGCAGACACCAAGTAAACATTGTTTCTGGGTGTGTCTGTGAGGATGTTTCCAGAAAAGATCAACATTCAAATCAGTAGACTGAGTAATGAAGCACAAATGTGCATGGGCACTAACCAATCCCTTAAGCTCCCCCCCCCCCAAAAAAAGTGAGGAAGAGTGAATTCTCCCTTTTTCTTTTTGAGCTGGGATATCCAGGTCTCTTCCCCTTATACATCAGAGGTCCTTTTCCTCAGGCCTCCAGACCCAGACTGAATTATACCACCAGCTCTCCTGGGTCTTCATCTTGCAGATGGCAGATTGTGGGACTTCTCAGCCTCCATAATTGTATGAACCAATCCTCATAATAAATCTCCTCTTATATACCTATATCTGTGTCCCTATCTATATTATATCTATCTATCTATCTATCTATCTATCTATCTATCTATCTATCTATCTATCAGTGGTTCTGTTTCTCAGGAGAATCCTGATTACACACTCCTCATCACTTTATAGTATAAGGTATTGTTTGAATTTCATTCTCTGTGCAGTGAGAGATGTTTGAGAGATTTTAAGAGAAGGAGACCACATGATTTGAATTAATTTTATTTTTAACTTACTGATAACTTCACAAAGCAAACCAAAAGGGTTAAGAATGGAAGTCTGGAGACCAGTTAAAGGAGTTATTGGAGTAGTCCAAGAGACAGAGTAGTAGGGAGGGAGATGGAGAGAAATGACCCATTTTAGAAGTAAAATCAATAGGACTTCATAGTGAATGGTAAGCTGTATTTGGAGGAGGGCTCCGGGATGTTTCTTTGGTTGTTGCTTTGAGCAATGGAGTGAGTTAATATTTATTCATTACATGATATGAAGATGAGGAAGGAAGGTGAGAATTTTGGCTGCGGAACTAGTGGAGACAGGGTGATGATAGACTTTTGTTTTAATCGAGTTAAATTTGCAATACCAACTCGACATTTGAGAAAAGATGACAAGCTGCAATTAGACAATGACAGTCTGAAATTAAGGGATAAGTTATGATTGGAGAAACAAATGAGGAGACCATAAAAATATATTTACAACCATGGAGCTAAATGATGCTATCCAGAGAACGAGAGTGTCTTGAGTGAGAATGTCTACAGAGAAAGAAGAAACAGTCTTGCCCTGAGGTCTATGAAGCCCTGTATTTAGAAAACTAAGAAGGAGCAACAATAAGGATGGAGGGAAACCAGGTGAATGCATATTTTGAAAGCCAAGAGAAATTGTAGATTAATTGCATCACACTGCTGATAGGTCATATTAGAAGAAAGAGAAAGGACGACTAGGTTTGGCATTATGGAGTTCATTAGTGACATTAACAAGAGCAACTATCCAAGAATTATACAAACAGAAACCCAAACTGAATGCACTGGGGGAAAAAGTGGAGGTTAGCATGAGAAGTGGAGAAAGTAACTGTCAACAATTTTTCTAGGAAAAGTTGCTGTGAAGCCAAGTTGTCATAGCGAGAGGGATAATATGAGACCAGGGAAAGCTATTATTATTTCCTAAATGGAAATGTCTAGGCATGTTTTAATGTTCAGGGGAGTAATTTAAGAGAAAGGGAAACATTAATGATTTAAGAGAAAAAGGTATGATTATATGTGAGAGATCCTTGAGAAAGAGAGAAGAATTAGAATTCAGAGGCTAGGTTGCCCTATGACAGAAGCAGGCACAATTAATTCATGGAACAGGAAGAAGACCTGATAGTAAGGGTACAGATATAGATAGATCACAGGACTAGAGTTGATTCAGGCTGCGTGTTACTGGAAAGCAGATCTTGAACTTCATCAGCACATGGTCAGCAAGGGCCGGTCAGTGTTACTCCGATAGAGTTTTAATCTCTGATAGAGATTTAAAATCAATGATAAAATTCTTAAAGAATGTCCATATTCTAGAAAACCGTGCTTCACACCATCTGTGTAGGAGGATCTGGTAAAATGCTGATCCAATTCATGGTCATAGTTTTAACAGACTACCGAAAGGTTCTCGCACAGAAAATGATACCAAGGAGACCCTGATGAATTAAGTAATTAGGTTTTTTGAGTACCTTCAAGTGAGTCAGCTTTTTTCTTATGTTTAGAATTTAGTCAGAGTTAAAATGAGATATAATTGCCGTTAAGAATTAACTGTGACCCAGACTACAATGTCCAAATTAAAATGTACAACACTGAACGTATAAATTAAGGATCTTTGTAAACATCAAGAAAGAAACACTTTGGCTTTGGCTTATGCAAATGAAAGCTTACCTGTTGGGATGATTCACAGAATCAAAAGAAAGCTGAATTAAGCTTCCTGAAGCACAAGAACTAGCACAGCTTTGAGAAACTCAGCAGTGGAAGCTGAGAAACCACCTTTCCAGGGTCCTATGTCACGTGAAGTCTGTTCCAACAGCCTTACGTCCCTAATTTCCATTCAGGATTTTTAACTTCAGAGCGATAATTTCATTGGCAAAGTCAGGATCAGGTGAATCTCTCGACCTCGGGATTAATATCTCATGGCCAAAAGACACGGGGAATTATTGTGAGCGATTACAATTTCCACCTTTGAGCTGGCTTCTCTTGGATTCTTCCATTTCTCTCAATCTGCTTTGATGTTTTATTCATCCTTGTACATGACCTATCCCAAATCTCACACTGTGCCTCAAAAGCCAAATATTAATAGTTAAATTTAATGAGAGCTTGCTATGGCTCAGTCTCGGCTTTAAGTGTTTTTCATATATTATCTCACGTGAGATAGTTTTTAGGATGTCCATTTTACAGGAAAGTAAACTGAGGCAGGGAGTATATAACTTTCTTGGTGCACAGTTACAATGTAGTACAGACAGGATTTTAACTAAGCTGTTAGCTCCTGAGCTGTGCTTCTAATGATTATACTATATCTGCTCCGATGAATGTTTATTAAACTATCACTTGTTTTCAAAAAAAGGCAATCATTCTGATCTTTTTAAAAAGGCTAATATTGTTTATTTGAAGTGGGCTAAAAGTTGTTTTTCCTTCCACCCACACTAAGTAAGGCTGATCATTAGATCAGCTTCTAGAGATGCACTTCTCTGGACGTGGATGATATACCCATGTTTCTCCATTTGGCACAAATTACCTCCCCTTTCATCTGCTGAGGACACTGATTCAGCAATTGCCACTCTCTCTTCTCCATCATCATTTTTTTTCCCCTTTCTCTCCTGGATCATGGTGATCAACTTGCAAACACATATAAAACATCTCTTGGCTCACTTCCTCACTGGCCACCACTCCACTGTTCTGCTTCTCTCTACAGAAAAACTCCTAGAAGGAGTTCTCTGTACTCCCTGTCATGAAGTATTTTCCTCCTATTTCATAAACTCTCTCCAATAAGGTCCCCTCCCCCACTGCTCTTCTGAACCTGCCCTTGTCAAGGTCACCTATGATACACACTAGAAAGTCAAGGGTCAATTCCAGACCCTCCATCCTACATACCATTGATCATTGTTTCTTCTCCTTGTCTCCTTTATCCACACACGTTTCTGTGATGATTCTTCCACCATTTTATCACTTGAATACTATCTGGAGATTCCCCAAATTTCAACTCCAACCCAAAACTTTCCCTTAAGTCTATATACTCTTATACTGAACTCCCTTCTTGCCATCCCTACTGGATGTCTAGCCAGATATTTTACATCTACCAATCCAAAACAAATCTTGATCCATACCAAATTTATATTAAATCTTGATCCAATATCAAATATAAATTTATATTTATATTCCTGAGAATAAAACCCTTGGCTCATCCTTGACTCTGGTAAGAGACAAATCCAGCTGGACCTGAAGGCTCATTTCCTTCCAACTTTTGGTAGTTGAGCAGACAGCCAGTTCACTGGGATTGAACCAGCCTATGAAAAGATAGTTCTCTACCTGCTGTTACCTTTGCCAGCATGAAAGGCTGCCCCCAGGCCCTTAATGTGCAGACCTTGGCCCTCTGCACACACAACCCCTAGCGTTGTTCCTGGCCAGGAAATTCTTTCACACATTCCTTGTTACTTAGCATTCTAAGTCACTGTGCTTTCCCTTGCCTCTTTTGGGCTGAACTGTAAGGAGGAGCCGAGCTGTGGGGTCAAGCCCCTTTCTCTTTCAGAACTCTGAGTGTCACATCCAGCCTGTTGGCTAAGGCAGGCCCTTTCTGCTGGAACCCTGGTGCTGACAGAACATCGATGCTTGCCCCATGTTGTGGAATGAGAGTCCAGGGAACTCTGGGTTGTTCTGCTAATTCTCTGCTTGTAAGACCATCTCCCATAAGCTCCATGCTCTATCTGCACTGTGTGCCACTCATGATGTGTGTGGGTGACATCCTTGAATGACAGACCTTTTCTTCTTTCTCACATGCCTCAACCAATCCATTAGCAGCTCTTATTAGCCCCACTTTCAATGGATATTCAGAATATGACTTCTCATCACGCCCCCAACTACCATCTGATCAAAGACACCAACATTTGTCAGCTGGATGATTTAGGCTCCTAAATGGTTACTCCGCTTCCACCCCAGCCCCCTTTACAGTCTGTTTACAATGTAGCAGCACAGAGGCCCTCCTGGAATGAAGGTAAAAGCAGGACACCCCTCTGTCAAAACCCTCCAGGGGCACTCCATCTCACTTAGCAGAAGAGCACAAGTCCCGGTGGATGATGGCTCACAGGGACTTGTGACCCATACTCCTCTCACTCTCAGATCTCATTTCCTACTACATAACCCTTTGTCCGCCCTGTTCATCTGTTGACGCTACCACAACAAAGCACCACAGGCTGGGTGGCTTACACAACAGAAATTTATTTTCTTGGAGTTACCAAGGCTAGAAGTTGGAGATCAAAATAGCAAAAAGGTTGGTTTCTTTTTCTGAGGCCTCCCTCCTTGGCTTGTAGGCTGTCTTCTTCTGGTATCTTCACATTGTATTTTAATCTCTGTCCTTATCTCCTCTTCTTATAAGGATACCAGTCATATTGGATCAGAACCCATCCTAATGACCTCATTTTAACTTAATTGCTATTTTAAAAACTATATCTCCAGGGGAGCCTGGGTGGCTCAGTGGGTTAAGCGCCTGACTCATGGTTTCAGCTCAGGTCATAATCTCAGGGTCGTGCGATTGAGCCCCCGCATCTGGCTCTGTGCTCAGCGGGGAATCTACTTGAGATTCTCTCTTCCTCTCCCTCCCCCCCGCCCTGCCCCACCCACGTGTGCTCTCTAAATAAATAAATAAATACAATTTTTAAAAACTGTATCTCCAAATACAGCCACATTTCTAAGGCACTGGGGTTCAGGACTTCAACATATTAATTTTCAGCCCATGATAGTCACTCTGAGCAGGACCACCAGCCTTCATGCAGGTCCCAGAGCTGAAGCCTGGCTGGAGTGTTCCTGCCTCAGGCTCAGAACTGATGTTTCTATTTGGACAGTGCTTCCTCCGATATGTCTGTGGCTCTATTCCACACCTCATTAAGTCTTCATGAATATACCATCTTTGCCGGGAGGATGTGTCTGCCCAAACTTCTTACAACCTTTGAACCCAGGACTTCTGTCACATTCATTCATTTCCCTCCATACGACTTATTATTGTGTTTACCATCTGTCTCTCCTAACTAGAATATAAGCTCCATGAAGATCTATATTAACTGCTGAATCTCAAGAATCTAGAATGTGCCTGGCACATAATTGGCATTCAGTAAATATTTGCTGAAAATTGAAGTCATCAATGTCTGAATTAGTTGGTTTCTGAATATGGCCTGGACATGCAAAAATCTGCTCATTTCCAAATCCAGTGAAAAATAAGTTATTAATAAGAAGTCTGAGTTCATATATGATACAATGGTATTAATAACAGAAAACGAAATTAATGATAGAAATAAATATTATAGAACATAAAATAAGAGAATAAGAAATGGAAACTTCCATTATATTTTTTCAAGCCAACCTATTCACTGGAGTTCTATTAGAATAAGCATAAATTCACTTTATTGCTTTCTAAACTTAAAAAAGACATTTCTCTCCAGATGGACAGGTAGTGCTGGGGCGGCAGGTGGGGGAGGCGGGGGGACCTCTTTGCAAATGGACAAGCACGTTGCGCAGGCACCAAAGCAGGGGGAACCCTGAATCCAGTCTGTGAAATCACCTCTCTACTTGCGCAGGCAAGAAGGGGGCTTGCTGGAACAGACGCAGCCCAGAGTCGTGCCAAAGACAAGCGCAGAGGCCCTTTCCCTGTTGAGTTTTACATCTACCTTATGTCTCGTGGAAGCGGAGTGTGGTTGTTAATACATCAGAAAGACTGGGTGCTCTAAAGAGGAGGAGGAAGAGCTGAAGCAGTATTCAGTAATTACTTCAAAGTGCCCCAGGCGTTGAGGGAAGTGCCTGGAGTGAGTGAGACTGTTTACCAAACAAAGCTTGTATCATCACATTTCATATTTTGCCTGGCTCCCATGATGTGAGCTACATAAAAATGCATTCGACTGTGGCATTCCCCTGCTCCGCTGGCTTTAATTAAACTTGCTTTGTGCTCAGGAAATTAGCAAACTCTTCGCAGTGGAGGGGAGAAAAACATGGGTTATTCACATGGGGAGATTTTCCCGTTAACTCACACAGCTCAAATGCTTTGTCATATGCAGTGACTGGTGGCTATAGCCCAGTGCCAGAATCCATTAGCAGAGGCTGCTTGCCATGCCTGTGCAATGGGACTTGCCGCCTGACTCTAGTGCACATGATTGATGGCATCAGAGACGAAGGTCCCTGGATTCTGGCCCTTATCAGAGACCTGTCACTCTGCAAATGGCCCCACGGCAATGAGGAGAAACGATGGGTCCCCTTGTTGGACCAACAGAGGCAGTGGCTTGGGGGGGTTTCCTGACCCTCCCTGCTGACCATACTCCATTTCATGTGCCAGTGGGGCCAGCTGATGTTGGAGGTCTGAGCCCATAACAAACTACCTTTCACTTGTTACAAAGAAATAACATTATCTGCTGAATTGTCAGGCATGAAAAATTAATCCTTTGGTGGCAATAATGTGCAATATTTCAGTTAAGAGGTAAGGGGAGTGTGGAAGTGAAAACAAAACCCTTCTTTGCAGAGATTGGGGCGTGATTTCGCTTCACTTAAGGAGAAAACACAGAACTGGTAAGAAGGGATTAAGGCACAGAACAAAATGATTAGAGAGCAGAAGTCTGAAACTCCAAAAGTCTCAAATATGTTTGAGGCCAAAACTGACTTGATGACACATGTTCTCCAGTTAAAGTCACAGAACCTACAAAGGGTCCTCCGGCAGCCAGTCTCAGAAGACCACAGCCTACGTAACGAAACTCCAAAGCCTTTAGGAGAAGATAACCAGCCCTTAATCATCCCTTACCTACTTACTACTCCTTAGATCATTTGAATAATGTAAGTTTCTTAATTCACTCATTATGCTCTCTCTCTCTGCTCCTGTCTCCTCTTCCTGAAGTAGCCCCGTCTTCTTGCCTTAGCATGCGCAACTTCTGATAGAAAGTTTCCCGGGGCGCCTGGGTGGCTCAGTTGGTTAAGCGACTGCCTTCGGCTCAGGTCATGATCCCGGGGTCCTTGGATCGAGCCCCGCATAGGGCTCCCTGCTCGGCAGAAAGCCTGCTTCTCCCTCTCCCACTCCCCCTGCTTGTGTTCCCTCTCTCGCTGTCTCTCTGTCAAATAAATAAACAAAATCTTTAAAAAAAAAAAAAAAAAAAGAAAGTTTTTTAGCAATTAAGTTAAATAGCAATTAAGTTAAAATGAGGTCATTAGGATGGGTTCTGATCCAATATGACAAGCTGGACAGCTGTCTTCTTTGGGAGATTTGGGAATTCCAAATAAGTCTCCTTCTATAGTCTCTACATGACATCGCTGTTGCTAGTACATAAAAATGAGTCAGGCAGCCTTATGATGGGTCATAGACCTGATTCATTCAGTTACATTGTTCACCTTGGGGTTGCCTGGGGTCATACCTAGAAGCTACTGGCCTCAGGTTCAAGTCCTAATATTCCAGTTTCAGTTACCAAGGGCCTTTCCCGTGCTTCAGTCTTCCCACTATTTGACATATCCTTTCCTCACATACGGACTCCCGTTCCTGAGCAGGCAGTGAAGTGTATTTCCAATTTTTGGTACAGATTGTATAAAAAATGTCCCCATTTACCTCCCCTCAAAGCTCTGGAAAGCGACAAGCATGCAACTCTGAGTGAAAAGTGCCTCTTGCCAGTGAGAGGGTTTATTGCCTCTGACACACACCCATGAAAAGTGAATGCACACCAGTAACACGAGACATATTTCAAGGGTCTCTTGTGCCAGCATCCCCATGCCTTAAAAGGACATTCTACCACTCACACCCTCCTTTGCTTAATGAACATTTGGATCTACTTTAAGTAACAACCTAAATATTACCTCCTTAAAACGGCATTCTCTGGCCACTGAGTCAAGAATAAAATCCCACATCGTACTCCTTCACACCATCTTCATTCTTCCCCCTTTGTGATCTTTTCCTCAATTGCTCTTGTGAATTTCAACACCTCACATGGGAAAAACGTGCCCGTTTGGTTTACTGCAATATTCTCCATCTCTCACGATGACTTGCTTACAATGAACAAATGTTCCTTGTTGACTGAATAAATGAACAGATTAAAATGCAAGTATCTCTTAGAGGGGTACCACACAGATATTCAAAGCACCTTCCCTAAGAGCAGATTCTGATTGGAAGAAAGACTGTCCCTAAGGATGGATGACAAGGACGACGGTGTAGGCAGTGGCCAGATTGTTTCACCTATTGTGACCTCTGCAGGCAAATCACTTTACCTCCAAGTTTACCTCCTCATCTGTTAGCGAAAGTTGTTCTAAAATTGACATTAATCAATGCAATACTGTGCATTATACTGTATCAGTGATTAGGATGATGCTTCCTTATCCTGAATATTGACCCTTAATACCCAATTTGGGTCTGAACAATTAGCCTCCAAAGACTAGTCACAGTTACCAAAGACTGATAAAGGGCCGCAAGGTGAGAGCTACATTGCAAAACAAAAGTGTCCTTCCCTCTGGTTGCCGGAAATCAATATGTAGGAGTCCCTTGCCGAGGCTAGGGAGCTCAGTGTCATGGCTGATAGGGGAATACATCATGGATGATGGTCAAAGCTGATGCCACAACGAAAAGAGTTTTGATGCAGTGAGGACATTGAAAATTTGACCACAGAACCTTGAAAACATGGGGGAAAAAAAGAAAGCTTGAATCCAGAGTTATGTATGTGATAAAGAAGCAGAGAACAACAATTCATCAGAGAGGCAGTCAGAAGGCAATCAACTTTTAAAGCATTTCTGTTGTGCTGCAGGGAAGTTTCTAGAGTTCCAGGTTTTGGGATGTCATTATTAAAGTGATAGTTACCCTGACCAGTGCAGCATGGAGCTGACCTAGTCTCTCTTCACAATGGCTCAAAACCTGCACATTAACTCCTTGGATTTGGGCAACCCCAAGACCAAATATTAGCATAAAGAACTAGCAAAGGTTAAAAAAAAAGCTTTCTAATATTTTCCCCCATAACCCATCAAATGAAACATACAATTCTCACTTATTTTACATCAGATTACGATCACCTCATCCATTTCTGTGTTCTGAAAACAGGCTTTGAAATAGAACAGAACCAGGGGCACCTGGGTGGCTCAGTCAGTTAAGCATCTGACTCTTGATTTCGGCCCAGGTCATGATGTCAGGGTTGTGAGATAGAGCCCCGTGTTGGGCTCCATGCTGAGCATGGAGTCTGCTTGAGATTCTCTCTCTCCCTCTCCCTTTGCCCCTCCCCCTTGCACTCTTTCTCAGATGAATAAATAAAATCTTTAAAAAAGATAAAACAATACTTACATTTATTTTTTTAAAAAAAGAAATAGAATAGGACCAGATCATACTAGTAAAAAAAGTATAATAATAATGGCTAACAGTGTAAGGTTACATTAGAACTTTGAACCACAACTCAATAATTGATCTTTTTTGTTGTTGTTCAGAAGTTCTGGTTTTTACTAACCTGACTGAATTGAAGCATTCTGAAAACAACCCCATTCAGCCTTTCGCCTATCAAGAGCTAGTCAGTGGATTTTTCCAAGAACCTCATGGTTCTCTCTAAAAACATTTGGAGATGTGAAATGCACTTCAATCAATCTCTTTCAGTGCAGTTATACAGATGACTTAGAGGAAAGCATCCAGCAAACTTGTTTGGCATATCTTGCTTTAGAGAAGTGATCATAATCTATCTCCCTGTCACGTTCACCCACAAGAAGGAAACATCATTAAGTGGCTGTTTGGAATTAAGGGAGAGGTGGTTTCTCAGGTTCCTTTTGGGAATTTTCTTGAGAAGTCTCACTATGTGTGTGTGTGTGTGCGCGTGTGTGTGTGTGTGCGTGTAAGGAAATATTTCTAGTAGTTGTCTCTGAGGAGGGCCTGAGGATTAAGGGTTTTGATTGGGAAAAGTGACTGCTTCTTTAAAATTAACTTTTTATTTTGCAGTAATGTCAGATTTATGAAAAGTTGCAAAGATAGATATCCCTCATCCAGCTTCCCTTTATACTTCCCAATATTTTTATTGTGCTAAAATACACATAACATAAAATGTACCATTTTAACCATTTCTAAGTGCAGACTTCAGGTGCCACTAAACACCTTTATAATATTGTACAACCATGACCACCATCCACCTCCATCATTATTTTCATCTTGTAAAATTGAAAACGCATACCAATTAAACAAAACCTCCACAGCTCCATTCTACTTTTTCTCTGCATAATATTGACTCCTGTAAGTGCCTCATACAAGTGGAATCATACACTATTTGTCTTTTTGTGACTGGTTTGTTTCATTTAGCATTATGTCCTCAAGATTCATTCATACTGTAGCATGTGTCAGAATTTTCCTTCTTTCTAAAGCTGAATGATATTCCATTATATGCACATGTCACATTTTGCTTATCCCTTCATCCTTTGATGGACACTTGGGTTGCTTCCATGTTTTAGCTATTGTGAATAATGCTGCTATGAACATGAGTGTACACATACCACTTAGAGTCCCTGCTTTCAATTCTTTGGGGTATGTATCAAAAGTGGAATTGCCAGGTCGTATGGTTAATTCTATTTTTAATTATTTGAGGAACTTCCACACTATTTTCCATAGTGGCTGCACAATTTCATATTCCCACTAGCAATTTCCACTAGCAACTCCAATTTCTCCACAGCCTTTGCCAACACTCGTTATTTCCTGTTTTTTTAATAAGTACCAACTAACGTGTTTCGTCACCATGGTATATTTGTTACAACTAAGAAACCAACACTGGTAACTTCCTATTAACTAAACTCCACACTTTACTAAGATTTCACTTTTTTTTTTCTACTATTGTCCTTTTCCTATGAGACCTCATTTTTACTTGATATGTTTTTGCAATAATTTAAATTGTCAATCTTGTGCATCGTTTTCTCCCAATGCATAAAAATGTGAAAATACAAAAAAAAAAGCCAGCCGCCATACTTAATTTATGATTAGTTTTCATGATTCAAAAGTCTGTTCAACACTTATTTCTTAGGCACCTAAAATATAACAATTCTGAGGAACTGAGAAGAGATGGTTGCAAAGGAAAATACAGTCCATTCCCTTAATTTGCTGGCAATGTACATTTTCTAAGTTATATATATGTTTACAAACAAATGTTTTACCTGGAATTATCAGTAATTGAATTATAAGGATTGTCAAAAATTATGTTAAAGGACAGTCAGACTTCATATTCCAAGAACCTGGCAAAGCATTTTACATGTCTTACCTGCATTATCTCACACCTCACAATAACTGCTAACAAATAAGTGAGCATTATTTCTATTTATCTATGAAAACCCGAGGAACCAAAGAGTTGGACAAATTGGATGAGGAAAATACAGGTGCAAAAGAGCTAGAATTTAACCCCTTTCTTTATGATCCCTGAGTCCCTATCTCTTTTCACTCTGCCATGTGGTTTCTGAACCATCATAAGATCAAATAAGTTGGCTTTGCTATTTCTGAACTCAAGCAAACTGACAGGGCAGGTAAATTAAGGCAAGCAGGCAGAGCTCAGTAAAATTAAAAAAGGGGATTCACCAAAAGGAAAATCAGTGCACATTAATTTTGCATATTTTGCATAATTTTTAATGGCCACTCTAAATCACAGTGTGCTCAAGACATTAGGAATATAAAGCACACTCCACTTCAATGTTCCTTAATGTGCTTGTAGCTCATAACTGGAACTGCATTCCACTATGATTTGTTCCCATTTTCATTAAATCTTGGGCTTTTAAAAAATTTTATTTCTTCCTCCTGTAGATTCACCCATAAAATATGTTGAGGAATCATATCTTCTCCTGAGGTCGTTTTTTTCCAGGTACTATATATTTCAAAGTGATGGCCCAGAGGTGGAATAGAGATTAAGTGGAGGAAGATGCACTGAGAGGGAGGCAGCAAGTGTGGTTAAAAGAATAAAGCAGACAGAGATTTGAAGAGGAAATAGGCTCTTGGCTTAAAGTACCGTCTTCTCTTAATACGGGGTGAGGGTTGGCATTTTTCACCAGAGTTGTATTTTCACGAAACTCTGTATTTATTCACAGGTCTTAAAGCTTGGAAAGTAAAGACTCAGCTAGAAAGTTTGGAAACTTATTGAAATTCAAACTTTTCTAGAGGCTTAGCTCTCTTTGGATGGAGTAGACACTTAAGACTTGGTGAAGTACTTACTTAGGTGAAGTTTAGTCTCTCTTGGCTGGAGGGAGTATTAGAACAGTTACAAGATTAAGACAATATAAAAACCTTGGATAGAACTGGGCCTTATTTACCCAGGAGAAAACTAGAAACCAGAAAAATCAAATGCCGATGCTGAAAAGTATGTATCAAGCCTAGGATGTGTCTGCTAGGTCTTACCACTGTCGATCGTCATTTCTTGAGAAAAGTTATCCCCCCAAAAAGATGTGAGATTACTCAAGGTGTAAGTGAACATATAAATAAATACATTTGAGATGAATAAAATTCCTGTCTTCATTATACTTTAAGCAGCTTGAAGGCAAGGAACATGCCCCCTTTTTTCAAGTATCATCCAGCTTCCCTGAGACCTTCAAAAATGTTCTTCTCTGATGAACCTGTTATTTGTGATACAACATCTACAACAGGAAAGAATAGGTTTGTTTATTTGTATCATGACTTAGAGAAATGATCCAAGAGTGTAAGTTCAAAATGTTTGATTATTTATATTATTTCTGCCTAGAGTATGAATACATTAAAATGATTGTATAACAGGTTACACCAGAGCATGGGATTTGCCATTTATCAAACATTTTTCTGGTCCCCAAAGAGATACAAACACAGGGCACAGAATTACTTACTAGTAAGAAGGCTGGCTTATGGTTACTATATCAGATTGAATCTGTTTTTCAGATTATAGTACTTTAATTGCCATTCTTCCAAGGTAAGCTATAGAATGAGGTAACACCTCCCTTAAAACTTCAAATGGTGCATGATGATAGCTGGCAGTTCATTCACTTTACTATGTATATATCTACTCTATCCCGAGCTTGTAAAACAAGCCATTGTTTTAGGATGGGTTATCCCAGATGCAGACCTTGAGCCAAGGATTTGAATGCTAGTGATTTATAGGGTCAATGCTCCTAGAAGAAAGGTAAAAGTCGGGGAGAAGCAGGACACAAGTTGGGAATTAACCAAGAAAGGGTGCCGTATCAGGGGACATTTCAGCCTCAGCCTGATCCCACTGGGAGCTATGGAGTGCACATTGCATCTCAGGACTTGTGCCCTGGCTGCCGTGCCGGGAGTGTGGGTGGGAGCCTGGGACTCTGTGGGAGGCTCTGCAGATGTGCCCTCTCTCTTTGCTTGTTTAAGCAAAAGGAAATGTACTAAATTAATATGTGACAATGTTGTACCATACTAGACAAGCTTAACAGCCTGGTCATACTAGAGACTGAATATGGAAACTAAAAAGCCAAAAGGAACCAAAGCCACCCTTTGTCTTCTGTCTCTTTCTCCAGTGTCTCTGTTTCTTTCTGAAGAAACCCTCTTTCTGCTGCTCATTAGTTATCTGGACCTCCACAAGACTAGCCCACTTCCAAGGTCTTCCATAACTTTCATTTCTGAGAAAATGCTGATGACTGAAAGCCTCTGGGTCTCTTGAACTAAAAGTTCTTGAAAGAGGGAATCTGGGTCACGTGGCAAGCTCTGTTTCCATGAGCTACAGCTGAAGAAGAGAGAGCTAGTAAAGCATGAATTGAAGAACCCACCCCTGCACCTGAGACTCACGTGTGACAGATCTCAGAGAATCAATGAGGGCTGGGCAGGTATCCCCCCAAAGCCTTTCTACCTACTATGTTACATACAATTTCCCAGCACAAAGAAGAGTGTGCAGGAGGTGGCAATTAAATGCTTTGATTTGAATGCATTTACTTTACAGACTTGGAGGGAAACAAAAGCAGATTATGAGGTCTATTTACTGATAGCTTAATTATCTCCTATTATACATAATGTCAATAAAATCGGAAATACAGAAACAGCACAAGCTAGCATCCTTAACAGTTGCCTTAATAGTAAGATTATCCTTAAATAACGGAGCTTTATACCTAGTTAGTAGCACTGTGAATTGGTAGAATCTCTTAGGAAGCAATTTGATAATAACCATAAGAGCTATAAAAAGGTTCATGTCCATTGGCCTAGTAATTTCACTTAAGAGAAACTATCATAAAGAGTTCAAAATACGGGGAAAAGCTTTATGCACCATATGTTTCTTACAGAAGAATTTATAGAGAAAAAATAGAAAATAATCTGAATATGCTTCAAAAGGGGAATAATTAAATAAATTACTGAAATATTTTTGAGTCATTAAAGTTCTGGTTATGAAGAACATGAAGCATCATGGAAAAAATGGTTCTGTACTCAGAAGTGAAACAGCAGAACTCAGTACTGGAAGGGAACTCAGACAAAAACAAGGGTAAAAATGCATAGGGAAAAAGCAATTATCCCAAGACATTAATCATGATTAAATCAAAGTAATGAAATTGGTTTTTTTCTCTGCTTCGTGAATTGCTTCCAATGTGCTCCTATTATTTTTAGAAAATAAAAAAAGAATAGTTTAAAAATTCCTAAAATACTATTACCACCTTCTACATCAGATATGGTTTGTATTCTCTGGAGCTGTTTCTTAACACTCCTCAATGGGCCCTCTTGAAACCTATTACTTCTTGAAAAGATTTTTTTAAGTTAAAGACTATATCCCTAAGTACTTGGAAACAACTAGAGGAAAACAGAAAAGCAAGCTCAAGTAACTACTGTGGAGAATCTTTAGAAGAGTCCGGAGAAGTGGCTCTGTTCAAAAAAAAAAAATACTGGAAGTGGAGGGGACTTGTAAATCCTCAGAAGTGTCTGAAATTGTTAATTGTAAGGCAGCAATTTGATAAAAGGATCTATTGCATTCAGTATGTGTCCTATGAAGCATCCAGGAAAGCAAGGCAAGGGGTAGTAATTAGCACATGCTCAAGTAACCATCAGCTATGTAGATTTTCTTTTTCAAGTGACTATTAGCCTGATTCTTCTGCTTGTTTATAGGAGGCTAGAGTATTATAAAACCACACAGAAGTATAAAAAAGAAATTGTATCTCCCATGCTCAGAATAAGTAAATGGTGGCTTTCATACTGCAACTGTTTTGAGAACATGCTATGCCTCTATAGCATGAAAGGAGAATTAAATTATTATGACATTATCATGGGCTGCAATTTGTAATGCAACAATTTCCAAATTATATTCCATAGAAGATCAGTCCCAAGAGAAGTGCCTTTAAGGAAAACAGTTAGGGGGTGAAATATATCTGTCCTATGTTGCATGCATGCCCTCTTTAACAGCTAGTATATTCCTTTAAAAGTCCCACAGTAAAGATAGCTATTTTATCCGCATTTCCCAAACTTAACTGCTCAGGAGATCTCCTTCCCCACCATGTAATAACTATTGTCATCGAGGAAAAGTAATGTTCAGCAAAATAGAGTTTGAGAAATGCTTGCGTGATGTTGGCAGATTTCATAGACTATTAGACCCAAGTTCAAATCCAATTTCTGCCACATACTAGCTGCAGGAATCTGAGTGAGTTATTTGAGCTTTCTTACTGGACCAAAGATTTTTAAATGGTTTTGGCCCCCCTAACATACAGTCAGAAACATACAAAAATCTATTAAGGACAAAAGTCTTTTATATTTGGTAATTTCTAAGCTTTTGTACTCATTCGCTCCTATGGAAGATACTAGTTTTGGGGCAACTGGGTGGCTCAGTTGGTTAAGCATCTGACTCTTGATTTTGGCTCAGGTCATGATCTCAGGGTCCTAGGATGGAGCTCCGTGTCTGGCTCTGTGCTCAGCGGGGAGTCTGCTAGATATTCTCTCTCTCTTCCTCTGCCCCTCATGCTGCTGGCTCGTTCTCTCTCTCTCTCTCTCTCTCTCAAAAAATAAATAAATTGTAAAAAAAAAAAAAAAGATGATACTAGTTTTTATCCTAGCTCTTACTCCTCTTGGTCATGCTCCCCAGACCCCAATATTTATCTTGACCTCCCTCGCGTTTGTTACTGACTTTGAAACACATTTCCAGGTGTGTTCAGGGACCATAAGTTCTGGGCACAGGGCTGAGACAGAGCACCATAGGATGTGTACACATCTGCACAACTGAACCAAAGTGCAGCAGCTAGAACCAGCAAGACAAGCCCCCTTCCTCCTACAGTGTAGCCCTAGAGCACTCCATAGAGAATGTTTAACACCCTGCTCACTATAGGGGAGGAATGCTTAAGGAATATCGATATCCATCTGGATCGATATTATAGAGTGGGTATTGAAGGGCAAATCTGGACCTGAAAAATAATCTATTAATAACTGGTACAGCAGTGGTCTCTAATCACAGTTTTAATTTGCATTTCTCTAATAATGGTGAACAACTTTTCTTTTGTCACCCATACATCTCCTTTGGCAAAGTGTCTGTTCAAATCTTGGGCCCTCCATTTTTCACTGATTTATCTTATTATTTAGTAGTGAGAGTTTCTTATATTTTCTTTATATATATTCTTTATACATTTCTTTATTAAATATATATTTTGCAAATTCTTTGTCCTGGGCTGTGGTTTGCCTTTTATTTCTCTTAACTGTATCTTTTAAAGAACATTTTAAGTTTTGCTGAATTTTAATTTATCTATTTTACTTTTCATCTGTGTCTCTACTGTTCTGTTAAAGAACTCTTCCAACCCAAAGTCATTATTACCTTTTAAATGTTGTCTTCTAGAAACTTGACCAGACAAGAAGGTCCTTGGCTTTGTGCAGGATAGAATCAAATATGAGCCAGGAAGGAGTGAAAGCAGAGTTTATTGAAAAGCCTAAGTGATAGAGTATAGCAGATGGAGTGTCTCAGAGACTGAGAAAGAAAAAGAAAGTAAGTCTCTTCATCCCTTGGGGTTAGGGGTTTATATTGGAAAAGGGGTCTGGGATACGCATTCCTTCAGGAATTCAGGGTTCAATCAAAGACGAGTGACAGGTGAATAACAGGTGCTATTTCATAAATCACTAAAGATAGAGGGTATTGATACCAGCAAGGTTTGTTCAAAACTAATGTCCTGGAACATGTTTGGGATCCAGCCTTTCTTAGATGTTATCAGGTGTTTTGGTGCCTAGGATGAAACTAAGAGAATGATTAACTTCCTTGCTTCCCCCTTGGAGCAGGAACATATCTTCTTTGGTTTATTCAGATGCAAGGTGAAATACAGAACCTAAGTAAAAGGGACCTAGCATAGACACAGCAGAAATGAAGGCTTCCTAAGATGGAAAATTTCCCTATCTCAAAGAGTTGTATGTGGTCCATTTCAAATTAATTTTTGTATATGGTGTGAGCTAGGATCAAGGTTTATATTTTGCATAAAAGACAGTGAAGACAATTCCCATAAATAAAAGTGAAATCAGATCCCAGGATAACGGCTGCACAAAAGGTAATCTATCAGTTTGGAGTAAAAGTATGCAGGGTTCCAGGAGTGGTATTTCCAAGAGAAAAATAATCAAAGTAATAGAATAGCTGCTGTATTTGACTATGTTGACATAAGTTTTATGCTTTTGGTAAAGAATTTAAAAGAAGAATTAATGATAGCTCCAAAGAAAACTAAGCAAAAAAAAAAAAAAAAAAGCAATGATTAACTGTAGGGAAAACAAAAAGATTTACAGGAAGAACTATTTAAGGTAGTACACTATGTGACACAAGTGTGTATGATATCTTCTTAGTGTAGTGACTATTGATTAAACCACAAACTGTCCTAGAACTATATTGGGGAAATGGAAAAAGGAAAGTGTTGGTTTATGGCAAGTGTGGGTAATGTATGTATGAGTCTGCTAAATCCTTCCTGGACTGGCAAGAGATACTGTCTGTGATTGAAAAAAAAAGTCAAGGAATAATAATATGAATGTATGATTTAGAAAATATAGACATAAATAGCAAAACAACAGTTAAAAAAAAGAATGGTTGCTAGGGAGTGGGCAGAAATTCAGGTTTGGGAAGGGTGGGACAGGAAAGTGCCATCTTTTTATGTCTTGTATTATTTGAGCCTTTAAGCCATATACATGAATAAATTTAATAGAAAAAAATTTGAAGAAAGCTTAGGGGCAAATATAAATAATGTGTAGAAAGCAACTTCGTGTGTGTGTGTGTGTGTGTTATGTGAGGCAACTTCTAATGTATTAGAAGCTTTCAAAAAAATCTTAACAGAAATACTTGGTAATAAGGAAGATTCTTTATATCTTCTTCTATAAATGGAAGAAAATAGAGATAGATATAGTATAAACCTAAAATAATAACCCACTGATGACAAAATTGAGTGAAAAATAAAAGACTTAGTTAAACCCAAGTTCTAACATCTTAACTTGACATAGATTTTGTATGAAACCATGACAAGATTCTGAGATTTGGTCTGTGCCCATTCACAATAAGCCTCACTATTTTGTAGGGCTCAGAAGATCACTGGAATTTCTATTATTACTTCACTGTAACTTGGTGGAAATTTGGTCAGTCAAGAAATCTAATATAGAAAATAACTTTTGATTTTTACTGGTGATAAGAAACTTGTCACTAACATAATTTTCAATTTTTTTTCTTGTATTAGTAAATGTATATTGGTAACTTCTAGTAAAATTATAAGTATTTAGCCCTAATTTTGAAGGAAACATTGTACATCACAGAGGATTAATTATAGGTGAACAAAGATTTATTTTTAAAAGTTGATCTCTTTAAAATAGTTAAGACATTTGAATTTACATTTGAAAAAGCTAGATATTCTCACTGATATATATAATATCAAAGCACTGAACAGATTAGAAGGTATAGATTCCTTCTATCATCATTCAAGTTATTGAACATAAGTATCCATGGGATCCCTAGGGGAAAAAAAATCAAATTTCATCATTTTTCACATTTGCAAATTATTTCTGAAGCTTTATAATGATGCTGATGCTAAAATCCATTTATATATTTTTCAATTTAAAAATATCGAAATGTTCCTACCTAATAAAAGCATGAGATCAGTATTTTTATAACTTTTTAAACCAAGTACCTTGCATTTTCTGGAAAACAGGTCAAATTGTTAAAATGGTTGAAAAAACTGGGCATTCATAATTGATTAGTCACTTTGTTGCAAGGAATAGATATATTCTCAGGTCAAGACATCAAGCAAGGCTGGGGATGGGGAGGTAGTTGTATAGCTAGTCTTCATGGAGAAGTGGAATGTTATGGAGACCCAGGCTTGTTCTCAAGTCCTGGCTTCCAGTCAATCACAGATAATAGGCATCCATCACTTCTTAGCTTCAAACTCAACCATTAAAATGATTGAGCTATTTTCCAACCTACCTCTATGTTCCAGCCACTAGTGACTAGTTGATTGAGTTATTCTGATTGCGTAAGCCAGTCTTCATGCAGAACTAGAAGGAGCAAGGCACTTGACCAATTTATATGTGTTGGCCAGATATAAATAGAGGAAAGCCATTATACGTGGGCTTTCAGTTATGCTCTTAGATGTAGTCAGTTTTGGTCAAGATAAGAAGTTTATAGTATACTAAGCATACTGACCCATGAGCAAGGAAGGAAGCAAGCAATATGGCAGCCACTATTTCTCAGAGAGGCACATTTTTTTTTTAAAGATTTTATTTATTTATTTGACAGAGAGATAGAAGAGCAGAAGCAGAGGGAATGGCAGAGGGAGAAGGAGAAGCAGGCTCTGCACTGAGCAGGGAGCCTGATGCGGGACTCAATCCCAGGACCCCAGGATCATGACCTGAGCCGAAGGCAGACACTTAACCATCTGAGCCACCCAGGCGCCCTCAGAGAGGCACATTTAAGGGATAAGCATCTTGCTTGACCTTCCCAGTGACAAAATTCTACATCATTCAAAGCTCAGTTCAAATGCAAACACTACTGATATCTTTTTTAAATCTTATTCAAAATCACTGGTTCAGTCATAATTATACCTATTACATGTTTTCATACCTCTATTTATCTCCAACTTCAGTGTTGTTTATTATGGTTTATTATTTATGCTGTAAATACTTGTTTTGTGGTAAGATGCCCTAAAATAAAAATCTGTAGAGACCTTGGGAGTTTCTCCCAAGCCTTCATCAAATTGTCTTAATCTCTTCCTGAATATCTTTTATCTGGCTTCTTCTCTTCATATCCACTGTGGATATATTAATTCAAGCTACTATCATGTCTTATTGCAATAAGTTTTCCTTTTTTTATAAAGATTGTATTTATTTAGAGAGAGCGAGAGAGCACATGAGCATGAGAGGGGCAGAGAGAGAGAGAGAAAGAGAGAGAATCTCAAGCAGACTCCACACTGAGCATGGAGCCTGATGCAAGGCTCGATCCTACAACCTTGATCATGACCTGAGCCAAAATCAAGAGTCAGACACGTAACCGACTGAGCCACCCAGGGGCCCCTTGCAGTAAGTTTTCTAACATGTTATTTACTTCTGAAATTCATTACCTCACTTATAAAGGAAAAACTTAGTTTTTCCCTTTTTATATAGGGAAAAACCCAGTTCTTTGCTACTGTGCATTTCCTTCCTTACTTACACAGAATACATATTTCATTTTTGTTCACTAAATATGTGGGGTTTTTTTCCCCCACACTAAGCAGTTCTCTGTGACACCAGCTGGGTATCCTACAATTTAACTCAATACTGACTTTTAACCAGAAGAAAGTGTCAGGTCCCGCAGGTTAACTTGGGGCTAAAAATTTCAAGCTGGTTAATTATGACTTGGTCTTTCCACTGACCAGCCCCCAACCAGGAACCCACGGAGAGTTGTCTCATAAAAATAAAAGATCCTCCTAATGCTCTCATAACTTAGGAATTTACCAGGCTTTTAGGGGCCCTGTATTAGTGATGGAGTCAAATACCAAATATTAGAACCAGAGATGTCCCTAGTGTTCTTATCTCTTACAAAACTACAGGTTTCTTCTACTATCCTAAAGTAGAGCATTCTTAAGAGACCATTCCTAAGCCAAAATAGTATAAGGTGAAAAACAGTTAGCATTAATTTCTGTGAAAAAAAATTTTAAGTATTCCCAGATACCCCCAAACCCTCTCTTAGGCTTTTCTGATAGTTTAGGACATAGCTTGCTAACAGATGCACAAAATAAATCAAGATAAAACACAGATGTTCACAGACACAGTCCAAAGCTATTGGCGGCTTGATGCTGAGATGCTGAGTGCAGGTCCAGGGGAAGGAGCTCGACAGGGCTGCTCTTCCTACTTGGGTAACATGCCTACAACACAACACTGAAAGCTATGTTCACTTTTTGCCTTTTTTTTCATAAAAGCAAAAATCCTCTTCAGATTTCTTTAGGTTGGTGAAAACAGATACTAACATCTTTTCCAAAAGTGAAGTGGTATAATGCAAACTTTCAACAAGTGAGGGATACCTGTACAAGTGTTTTAGGACCTCTGTGCCAGGAACCAGGAGCAGAGACCTATTTATATATATATATATATTTTTTTTTTTCTTCCTAATATCCCATATTCACCCTTCTACTGGAGCAATCATTTTAATATGCAAATCTGATCACATTGTCTCCTTCCTTAAAACTTTTCAAATATTTAAACATACATTTCTTTAATATCTCATTTAGGACTCTGTAGACACAGGTCTTTACTTCTCCAGTCTCATCTCCCACTACAATCTTGCTCACGCTAGCTATAGGAAACTTTTAACCATTCATTCCTACCATGTTTCCTTTGTACATGTTGTTCCTGCCTAGAATGCTGTTCCCTTCCCTGTTCACAAAATAAACCACTCTCATCCTTTAGGGATCATCTACTCATCCCCTTTAGGGATCACCTTCACCATTACTTCATCTGGGCTCTGTTAGTGGTGTGTCGGGATGAGGGCCTCTATAACCAAAAACACTTTGGAAATGACAGACTAATTCATGATTTGAATAGTTACTAAAATAAACTTGGGCCAGCATCATAACTTCTCAAAGCATCAGCTTTCTCATCTATAAAGTTGGGATAATATCTACTTTACTCGATTGCTTTTAGAGTTAAAAATGATCATTGCCTAGCAGAGTTTCTGGCATATGGCATGGCTCAGTATAAATGGAGTATATTATTTTTTTAGTGATCACTCTAGTGTTGACAACGTAATTCAGAACAAAAATGTTATTAAAATTATGTAATCCTTTGTATTTGTTGGTGCAGAAGCTTTCCTGCTATAACAAGAGACTGAAAAATGCCCTCCTTCACCAAGACAGAAGTCAATTTCTCTCTTAGATCTATTCATCTTGGAAGGCATTCCAGGGTGTTTGGGATATCATTATAGCGTTGAGGAGGCAGGATTCTTCCATCAAGAATATTTAGGTATTGCTCTTGTCTGCAAGGTCAAAGATGACTTGCTACCACACCCACAATCCCACCCACAGGAACACTTCCCATTTAAGGCCATGACTGAGAAGTTACATGTATCACTTTCATTAGCAATCCACAGGCCACAATTTAGACCTTGTTAGATGGCCATGGCCGCCAGCAAAGAACTGTGAGAAATATATTCTTTTCGGGAGCAGCCGTGTGCCGAGCTAAACGTTATATCATTATGGAAAACACAAAGGAGAATGAATAATTAAGGGGACAGACAACAGTTTTCTATGCACCTTCTGAATTCTAAGGCTTCAAGGTAAAATAATTTCCTCATTGGAGTACGGGGGACGGGGGGAAGATTGGAGTGGGGAGTTTAAGAAACAGATGAGTACCAAAAAATTGTTATTTAAAAATCTGAATACTGATATACCATAATTTTGCCAATAAAAAATGTAAGACAATGAAACAACATGATCCCTTGTGCTGGAGAAGGAAAGGCTTCTAAGGCTCATGGTCTCTAATCTTATTCACCCCTGTGGCACCTGAAATCCAGAGGTGGTGATCACCACGCAAGGCACATAGTTACCTCGTGGCATGGCTGGGGTTAAAGGTCAAGCTCTCTGCCTCTTTCTGCTTTCCACTTTGCCTTAACAAAATATTCAGGAACATTAGTTTCTCTCTCTCACCCCCAGATAAGATATCCGGTGAAGGGCTAAGTGAATAAATGTGATAGATGCATTTGTCTTCATGTTTGCCATCACATGTCGTCATCATCATCATCATCCAACAAATATTTAATGAGTGCCTAGTAGGGGCCAGACTGTGTTCTAGGGCCTATCAATATAAACAATGATAAAAAACAGACCCAAACTCTTGACTCCAGGGAATTTACCTCCCAATGAGGAGAGACAAAAAAGCGGAAGTAATAAGAAATGTGTCATGTTTAACGGCACAGTAAATAGCACTGGGAAAAACAAAGCAGCTAAAGGGATAGAGACTTATCAGGAGGAAGCCTGCAACTTTAAATCAGACCCAGACCGTGGCTGACCATGGATAACTGACTCCGTGGAAAGCAAAACCACAGATAAGGAGGGACTACTGACCTCTGTTCTTGGCACTCTAATGAGAGCTTTAGGTACATCACTTCACATAATTCTCACAGCCCTGCAAAATAGCTCGTAATGTCCCCATTTTTACAGATGAGCAAACTGAGTCTCACAAAGGTGGAATAAATTTCTCCACTAATAAGTGGCATTCTTAGAAGTTCATCTCGGGTACATCAGCTGCAAAATCTTTGTTGTTATTCACCATTATTTCTATCACTACTGTGACAGCTCATTTGAAAGGTTTATGTGTTCTGTCTCTCCATAAAATTATTCCCTTTTATATTCTGTCCACTGATATCGTAAATAGAGATGATAAAGAGGTATTCTACTGTGCCATTATGAAGAGTAGTATTACTTACGATAGCAATTATTACTCATTAGCATTTGATGAAAACAAGCTCTGTGCCACTGCACTCCTAATCTAAATAGTGATCATAAATAACAAACCCTTGCAATTGAAGTAGAACTTCTAAAGGTGTTTCCTTTTTAATCCCAGTAATGAGGCATTTAAATTAACTCATTTCCATAGTACGTGAGTTTCTCAGGTCTTTTGCCTCCCTTTCTTCCAAATCTCACCTTTTTTTTTGGAAGCCTTCCTCCATAGATGTTGACTTCGCTGATTTGCATGCTCTCTATGCATATGGTCCCTACCCAATGGTCAGGTGGATGGGAGCCACAGTAACCAGTGGATATTCCAAATGTTGCTACTCTGCATTACTATCATCTCCCTCCTAGCTGCAGGTCAATGCCTAGCTTTTGTGGGGCCCAGAACAGGAGTACAAATGGAGGTTTCATATCTTATGTCTATTGAGAAGTTACAAATCAAGCTAACAAATATGCTCCGTAGGCCTACACTGATAATGGTAAAAGTGTATTTATTTATTTTCAGTTCTTCAGAAATTTCTTTATAAGCCCCCCTTTTTAGATTTTAAGCATGATCTTAATTTATACTCATTCTCAATGTTAGATGAGAAATGAAAGAAATGAAATCGAATTACATGAAAAAGGTACAAAATTTAATATATGTTATTAAAATGTAAGTTAAGTAAATGTAAAAATTAAAAAATTAAAACTATTTTTCATATACATCTTCTAAAAAGCTATTTTATCTAAATAGTTTAAAATTAAAAGGCAAAATATAAATTATATAATTAAGGATATATTCACATGTTAATTATATTATAATACAAACAATAAATATATTAAATTATGTAAATTAGGCTAAATCTGTTGTTTACCTTTTAAAAACTTAATCAACTCATAAATATTTTAGAGAACTAAAAATATTTAGTTCTAGCCCTTGATGTTCATTTAGTTACAAACATAAATACAGTTAATCCTCCCTATTTGCACCTACTTGGTGAAAATTTATTCATGACCTCAAAATAAGTATCACTGCTTATTTCAGTCAGCCCTGGACATATATACATATACCACCAAATAGTGAATATTTGAGCTACCTGAGATGCAGGTTCCAAGCTGACATCCTTTTTGCTGTCTATTCAGTACCAAATTTCTCTCATTTTGGTGCTTTCAGTTGGTGCTTTTGCTGTTTAAAAGGACCCCAACCATGGTTCTGAAGTGCTGTCCAGTGTTCATAAGTCCAAGGAGGCCATGATTTGACTACTTAGACTCCTGTGTACCAGATGGGTTTTATTCAGGCATGAGTGTGTTTGGCCATAATTTCAATGTTAATAAATCAAGAATGTATATTAAATAAGGTATCTTTAAACAGAAACACATATAAATGAGGTTATGTTGATTGGCTGACAAAATATGATCAAGGGGAGGAGCAAGATGGCAGAGGAGTAGGAGATCTAAATTTCCTCTGCTCCCAGGAATGCAGCTAGATAGGGATCAAACCATCTGAACACCTACAAACTCAATAGGAGATCGAAGAAAAGAATAGCAGCAACTCTCTGAACAGAAAACCGACCACTTTCTGGAAGGTAGGACATGCGGAGAAATGAATCCCAGGCGATATTCAGGAAGATAGACCACCGGGGAAGGGGGCCTCCATCAGCTGCTGCTGGCAAGTGATAGAGCAGTGGAGCACAAAATCGGAACTTTTAGAAGTCGGCTCTGCTGAGGGACGCCGCTCCAGTGGCTAAGTGGGGGGTGGAACCCTCCCTGGGACAATGTGGTCTCAGGACCTTTGGGATCACAGAAAGACCTGAGTGCAGCAGAGCCCCCCGGTATTGGAGCAGGGAAGCCAGCTGCAGAGACAGAGCCGAGGAGCGGGCTCTCAGCTCGGGGTTGCCATAAACCATGATCCGTGGCACAGTCAGGCCACTGCTCCGCCAGCAGGGACCCAACAAGTGGCAGATCGGGGGAGACTCCCCTTCCTCCCTGGGGAGGAGCAGCATGGGAGCACACCACAGGGATCTGCTGGATTTGGAGACTCCACATGGAGTCAGGTCCCAGAGACAGAAATGCTCGGTCACAGGCCCAGTGAGCACGGAGTGCAGCCGGAGACCGGAGAGAGGGGAATGACTGACTGCTTTTCTCTGGGGGCTCACTGAGGAGCAGGGCCCCGAGTTCTCAGCTCCTCCGGGGTGGCGATTGGGAGACCGCCATTTTCACTCTCAGCCTCCAAAGCTGTACGGAAACCTTGCAGGGAACAAAAGCTCCCGAGAGCAAACCCGAGCAGATTACTTAGCCGGGAGGGGGCAAGGGCGGGGCAATTCTGCCTCCAGCAAAGACATTTGGGAACCACGGAAACAGGTCCCTCCCCCAGACGATCAGCAAGAACAGCCAGCCAAGACCAAGTTTACCGATCAATGAGAACAGCAGAACTCCAGAGCTAGGGGAATACGGCACATAGAATCCATGGGTTTTTCCCCATGATTCTTTAGTCTTTCAAAGCTAATTTTTTTAACTTTTTTTTTTTCGAATTTTTCTGTTTCCCTTTTTCAACCAACATCTTATCAATCCCCTTTTTAAAAAATATTTTTTATTTTTCATTTTTAGAGTCATGTTCTATCCCTTCATAATAGTTACCCTTATTTTTAGTATATATATATATATATATATAAGTTGTTCTCTCTTTAAAATTTGGAGATACAGTTTCTTCTAACAGATCAAAATATACCCTAAATCTCTAGTGTATGGCTTTGTTCTAGTCTCCTGCCTGATCACATTCTGTCCCTTGTTTTTTTTTTTAATTTTCTTCTTTCTTTTGTCAACCAACTTCTTATCAATTCCTTTTATAAAATCTTTTATAATTTTCTTCTTTACAGTCATATTCCATCCCTTCATCATATTAACCCTTATTTTTGTACACATATAAGTTTTTCTTTCTTTAAAATTTTGGGAGGCATTTCTTCTAATAGACCAAAATACACCCAAAATATAGTGTGTGGCACTGATCTATGCACCAGTCTGATCATATTTGATCATATTCTGTTTGTTTTGTTTTTGTTTGTTTTTATCTTCTTTTTATTTTTTCTTTCTTTCCCTTTCCTTTCCCCCGGTTTCAGGTCTTTTCTGATTTCTTTAGTGTATATTTTCTGGGGACATTCTTACCCTGTTAGCATTTTGTTCTCTCATTCATCTGTTCTCCTCTGGACAAAATGACAAGATGGAAAAAATCACCTCAACAAAAAGAACAGGAGGCAGTACTGACTGCCAGGGACCTACTCAATATGGACATTATCAACATGTCGGAACTAGAGTTCAGAATGAGGATTTTAAAGATACTACCTGGGCTTCAAAAAAGCATGGAAGTTGTTAGAGAAACCCTTTCTGGAGAAATGAACTAAAATCTAACAAGATGAAATCAAAAAGGCTATTAATGAGGTGCAATAAAAAATGGAGGTGCTAACTGCTAGGCTAAATGAGGCAGAGAGAGAATCAGTGATATAGAAGACCAAATGATGGAAAATAGAGAAGCTGAGAAAAAGAGAGATAAACAACTACTGGATCACGAGGGCAGATTCGAGAGATAAGTGATACCATAAGACGAAGCCTCATTAGAATAATTGGGATCCCAGAAGAAGAAGAAAGAGGGAGAGGGGCAGAAGGTATATTGGAGCAAATTATAGCAGAGAACTTCCCTAATTTGGGGAAGGAAACAGGCATCAAAATCCAGGAGGCACAGAGAACCCCTCTCAAAATCAATAAAAATAGGTCAACACCCTGACATCTAATAGTAAAACTTACAAGTCTCATAGACAAAGAGAAAATCCTGAAAGTAGCTCGGGAGAAGAGATCTGTAACCTACAATGGTAGGAACATTAGATTCGCAACAGACCTATCCACAGAGACCTGGCAGGCCAGAAAGGACTGGCAGGATATATTCAGAGCACTAAATGAGAAAAATATGCAGCCAAGAATACTATATCCAACTAAGCTGTCATTGAAAATAGAAGGAGAGATAAAAAGCTTCCAGGACAAACAAAAACTAAAGGAATTTGCAAACACAAAACCAGCCCTACAGGATATCTTGAAAGGGGTCCTCTAAGCAAAGAGAGAGCCTAAAAACAACATAGACCAGAAAGGAACACAGACAATATACGGTAACAGTCACCTTACAGGCAATACAATGGCACTAAATTCCTATCTTTCAATAGTTACCCTGAATGTAAATGGGCTAAATGCCCCAATCAAATGACACAGGCTATCAGATTGGATAAAAAAACAAGACCCATCGATATGCTGTCTGCAAGAGACTCATTTTAGACCCAAAGAAAACCCCAGGTTGAAAGTGAGGGGTTGGAAAACCATTTACCACGCTAATGGACACCAAAAGAGAGCTGGGGTGGCAATCCTTATATCAGACAAATTAGATTTTAAACCAAAGACTGTAATAAGAGATGAGGAAGGACACTATATCCTACTTAAAGGGTCTATGCAACAAGATCTAACAATTGCAAATATCTATGCCCATAATGTGGGAGCAGCTAATTATATAAGCCAATTAATAACAAAAGCAAAGAAACACATCAACAACAATGGAATAATATGGGGGACTTAAACACCCCCTCACTCAAATGGACAGATCATCTAAGCAAAAGATCAACAAGGGAATAAAGACTTTAAATGACACGCTGGACCAAATGGACTTCACAGATATATTCAGGACATTCCATCCCAAAGCAACGGAAAACACATTCTTCTCTAGTGCCCATGGAACATTCTCCAGAATAGATTACATCCTAGGTCACAAATCAGGTCTCAACCAGTACCAAAAGATTGGGATCATTCCGTGCGTATTTTCAGACCACAATGCTTTGAAACTAGAATGCAATCACAAGAGGAAAGTCGGAAAGAACACAAATACATGGAGGCTAAAGAGCATCCTACTGAAGAATGAATGGGTCAACCAGGAAATTAAAGAAGAATTTAAAAAATTCATGGAAACCAATGAAAATGAAAACACAACTGTTCAAAATCTTTGGGATGCAGCAAAGGCAGTCCTAAGAGGAAAGTATAGAGCAATACAAGCCTTTCTCAAGAAATAAGAAAGGTCTCAAGTACACAACCTAACCCTACACCTAAAGGAGCTGGAGAAAGAACTGCAAATAAAGCCTAAACCCAGCAGGAAAAGAGAAATAATAAAGATCAGAGCAGAAATCAATGAAATAGAAACCAAAAGAATAGTAGAACAGATCAATGAAACTAGGAGCTGGTTCTTTGAAAGAACTAACAAGATTGATAAACCCTTCGCCAGACTTATCAAAAAGAAAAGAGAAATGACCCAAATCAACAAAATCATGAATGAAAGAGGAGAGATCACAACCAACACCAAAGAAATACAAACAATTATAAGAACATATTATGAGCAACTCTATGCCAGCAAATTAGATAACCTGGAAAAAATGGATGCTTTCCTAGAGATGTATCAACTACCAAACTGAACCAGGAAGAAATAGGACCTATAGCCACTAAGGAAATTGAAGCAGTCATCAAAAATCTCCCAACAAACAAAATCCCAGGGCCAGAGAGCTTCCCAGGGGAATCTTACCAAACATTTCAAGAAGAATTAATACCTATTCTTCTGAAACTGTTCCAAAAAAATAGAAATGGAAGGAAAACTTCCAAACTCGTTTTATGAGGCCAGCATTACCTTGATCCCCAAACCAAAGACCCCATCAAAAACAATTACAGACCAATATCCTTGATGAACATGGATGCAAAAATTCTCACCAAAATACTAGCCAATGGGATCCAACAGTACATTCAAAGGATTATTCACCATGACCAAGTGGGATTTATCCCTGGGCTGCGAGGTTGGTTCAACATCTGCAAATCGATTGATGTGATATAATACATTAATAAAAGAAAGAACAAGAACCATATGATCCTCTCAATAGATGCAGAAAAAGCATTTGACAAGTATAGCATCCTTTCTTGATCAAAACTCTTCAAAGTATAGGCATAGAGGGTACATACCTCAATATCATAAAAGCCATCTATGAAAAACCCAGAGCAAATATCATTCTCAATGAGGAAAAACTGAGAGCTTTCCCCCTAAGGTCAGGAACATGGCAGGGATGTCCACTATCACCACTGCTATTCAACATAGAATTAGAAGTCCTAGCCATAGCAATCAGACAAGAAAAAGAAATAAAAGGCATCCAAATCGGCAAAGAAGAAGTCAAACTCTCACTTTTTGCAGATGATATGATGCTTTATGTGGAAAACCCCAAAGACTCCACCCCAAAACTGCTAGAACTCATACAGGAATTCAGTAAAGTAGCAGGATATAAAATCAATGCACAGAAATCAGTGGCCTTCCTATACACCAACAACAAGTCAGAACAAAGAAAAATTAAGGAGTCAATCCCATTTACAATTGCACCCCAAACCATAAGATACCTAGGAATAAATCTAACCAAAGAGGCAAAGGATCTGTACTCAGAAAACTATAAAATACTCATGAAAGATATTGAGGAAGACACAAAGAAATGGAAAAACGTTCCATGCACATGGATTGGAAAAACAAATATTGTGGAGATGTCAATGCTACCTAGAGCCATCTACACATTCAATGCAATCCCTATCAAAATACCATCCACTTTTTTCAAAGAAATGCAACAAATAATCCTAAAATTTGTATGGAACCAGAAAAGACCCCGCATAGCCAGAGGAATGTTGAAAAAGAAAAGCAAAGCCGGCAGCATCAAAATTCCGGACTTCCAGCTCTATTACAAAGCTGTCATCATCAAGACAGTATGGTACTGGCACAAAAACAGACACACAGATCAATGGAACAGAATAGAGAGCCCAGAAATGGACCCTCAACAATATGGTCAACTAATCTTCGACAAAGCAGGAAAGCATGTCCAATGGAAAAAAGACAGTCTCTTCAATAAATGGTGTTGGGAAAATTGGACAGCAACATGCAGAAAAATGAAACTGGACCATTTCCTTACACCACACACAAAAATAGACTCCAAATTGTTGAAAGACCTCAATGTGAGACAGGAGTCCATCAAGATCCTAAAGGAGAACACAGGCAGCAACCTCTTTGACCTCAGCCGCAGCAACTTCTTCCTAGAAACATTGCCAAAGGCAAGAGAAGCAAGGGCAAAAATGAACTATTGGTACCTATCAAGATCAAAAGCTTTTGCACAGCAAAAGAAACAGTCAACAAAACCAAAAGACAACCGACAGAATGGGAGAAGATATTTGCAAATGACATATCAGATAGAGGGCTAGTATCCAAAATCTATAAAGAACTTATCAAACTCAACACCCAAAGAATAAAGGATCCAATCAAGAAATGGGCAGAAGACATGAACAGACATTTTTCCAAAGAAGACATCCAAATGGCCAACAGACACATGAAAAAGTGCTCAACATCGCTCGGCATCAGGGAAATCCAAGTCAAAACCTCAATGAGATACCACCTCACAACAGTCAGAGTGGCTAAAATTAACAAGTCAGGAAACGACAGATGTTGGTGGGGATGCAGAGAAAGGGGAACCCTCCTACACTGTTGGTGGGAATGCAAGCTGGTGCAGCCACTCTGGAAAACAGTATGGAGGTTCCTCAAAAAGTTGAAAATAGAGCTACCATATGATCCAGCAATTGCACTACTGGGTATTTATCCCAAAGATTAAAATGTAGGGATCCAAAGGGGTACGTGCACCCCGATGTTTATAGCAGCAATGTCCACAATAGCCGAACTGTGGAAAGAGCCAAGATGTCCATCAACAGACGAATGGATAAAGAAGAGGTGGTATATATATACAATGGAATATTATGCGGCCGTCAAAAGGAATAAAATCTTGCCATTTGCAACGATGTGGATGGAACTGGTGGGTGTTATGCTGAGCAAAATAAGTCAAACAGAGAAAGAAATGTATCATATGACCTCACTGATATGAGGAATTCTTAATCTCAGGAAACAAACTGAGGGTTGCTGGAGTGGTGGGGGTGGGAGGGATGGGGTGGCTGGCTGATAGACATTGGGGAGTGTATGTGCTATGGTGAGCACTGTGAATTGTGCAAGACTGTTGAATCACAGATCTGTACCTCTGAAACAAATAATATATTATATGTTAAAAAAAAAAGATAGTAGGAGGGGAAGAATTAAGGGGGCGGAAATCGGAGGGGGATATGAACCATGAGAGACGATGGACTCTGAAAAACAAACTGAGGGTTCTAGAGGGGAGCAGGGTGGGAGGATGGGTTAGCCTGGTGGTGGGTATTTAAGAGGGTATGTTCTGTATGCAGTACTGGGTGTTTTACACAAACAATGTATCATGGAACACTACATCAAAAACTAATGATGTAATATATGGTGATTAACATGACATAATAATAATAAAAAATATAAAATAAAATAAAAATTATACTATAAGACTCTTACTTCCCCTTCCATTTAATTAAAGATAGCAGAATGAAGATTCTAGGTAAAGATAGAAGAATAGAAGTTAACCTTTCTGTGATAAAATAAGTAAAAATAGTAAAACTCAACAATTTTTTTTTAATACTAGCTGTGAAACAAGAAAAGGGATTCATCTTCTGTCATAAATTTAAAAGTAGTAGCAAAAAAAAAAATTTTAAAATAGTAGCCAAGGAAAGAAACAGAAGATTCTGCCAACTTTCTCAATCTTAATACCACAGTCCAAGAGAAATACAAGGAAATAAAACCTGATAAAAATCATGGGGATTCCCACTACTGGCCCTTTATCTCAAGGGAAATAGGTCCTAAGCATAGAATCCAAGAAATAGTAGGAAAAATAAGTGCCTACCATTTCCAAGAAACCACTTTGAGGTGATGAATTATCACAAACTCAAGTGTCTCTGCCTCCTGAAGTAAGTTAAACCCCCAACTGGGGAGTAAGGTGGGAATAAACTACAGTTTAGGATATCCTACAATATAGGATATTTCACAAAATATCAGTGTCCAGCTCTGATCCTCTTTTTCAATTCACAATACCACCACCTATAGTGCACTTCAGTTATAGAAAAGTAAACAGAGAGCAATATCAACCTTACAATTGTAGGTCAGAGGAGAATATAAATAACTGAGTTGAAGTAGAAAAAATTTCAAGGAGGATCCATCAACAAAACATCAGAGCAGAGTTATTCTGAATAGAGTTGATCACACTGAAGAGAAATGGGCCAGATTTTTAAACATAACTGGGATGTACAGAGAAAATACAGCTCCTTTATTTTTTCTAAAAATTTTTTCTAAGCTGGTGATTCTTACAATTACTCATGCAATGATTATCTCAGGGGAAGAGGAATTTAAAGCTTTATCTAAGAGTAGATCTGAAAAGTTCTCATGGTAAGAAAAAGCATTGTAATTCTCTATGGTGTCTAATGTTAATTAGACTTATTGTGCTAGTCATTTTGCAATATATACAAAATGCTGAATCATTATGTTGTACACTTGGAACTAATTGAATTTGTATGTCAATTACACCTAAATTTAAAAAACAAAAACAAACAAACAAACAAAACCTTCATGAGATCCAAGATTGTAATAATCCCTTTTGGGTAGTATTCAGTTTCTGGGATAAAAATCTCTCAGGTGGCCTCCCTCTTCCCATAAAAGGAGAAGGATGTGGTTTCTTGAATGTATGATAGTAAAGTGGAGTCAGAATCCTCAAGCTTGACATTGTCTTGTGTTCTGGTTTATACACTATCTCTCTCATCTAACTTGGTATTGCTTGCCCTGCTGATGCTGGCAACTTCTTAAAGTCTACAGTTGGTGTCATCTATGATTTGGTATCTCTACACTTCATCAAGGACTAATATAATTAGATGCCTGATTTGGCAGCTATTTTAATGCCATCTGTGTCAATTCTCGGTCTGTTTCTATTGATTGATTTTTCTTTTGACTATGGGTCATATTTTCTGCTTCTTTGAATGCCTGGTAATTTTTGATTGGATGCACATTATGAATTTCACATGTTTTAGTGTTGAACTTTTGAAAAGAGTATTGGCCTTTTTTTCCCTGGGATATAATTCTTTCAAATCAGCTGAATTATGTTGAGACTTGTTTTACAGATCTGTTAGGACAGGTCCAGAGCAAATTTTAGTACATGACTAATTTGGTCCATTATGAGGCAATGCTCTTCTGTCTAATGTATCATGAGTTCTTTCCACTTTGGATGTTGAAAATAGGAACTCTTCCAACCCTGTATGATCTTTGGGGATTGTCCCACCTACATGTGCACAATGGTTCTCAAAGACTCAAGGGCAACCCACTGCAGATCTCCAGCATTTTCTATTTCTCTCTCTGTGAAGCTCTCTAGAGCTTTCTTTTCTGGTGACTGTCTATAAATTTTAGCTGCCTTGATCTCCTCAAACACCAAATTCTGTTTTCTTAACTCAGCCAGACTACCAGGCTTTGTTCAGCTTCTCCCTCCCTGTGCTGTTCTTTGGGAAACTTCAGGAAGTAAGCTGGGGCAATCACAGGGCTTACCTTCTTTATGTCCCTTCTCTCAGGCGTCTCTGTTCCCTGCAATGCCTGTTGCCCAATGTCTGCAAACAATTTCATATATTTTGCCTAGTTTTCTAATTGTTTAAGCAGGAAATGTAAATTTGTTTCCTTGCTCTATCATAGCTAGAAGAGGAATTTAAATGCTATTGCTAATTGTAGAATGAAACTTAATGTTCTCTAGAAAATGAATTTCAGGCCTCAGTGGGCAGATGAGAGAAGTAATGTTTGTTTTGTAGTTGTTTTCTTTTCCCTAGTTGGGTTTTCAGTTCCATAGAAATGGCAGCCTATTCTGTTTTCCTGTAAAACCCTTCTTCTCCTCACTTGTTTCTACTCCCTACAGTTACTAAAACATTCTATATGGATTGTTGATCATACTAGTTGTGGTAACCCTCTGAAAATCAAATGACTCCCATTTTTCCATTGAATAAAAGAGATCTAAATGCTGTAATTGGGGTCTATCTGGTCTCCTTTTTTTTTTTTTTTTGGTGGGGGGAGTGATATTTATTAATTAATATGCTTCTGAAGTACACTTGATGAACATTTTAAAAGAAAATGAAATATGCCTGCCATTCTGAACACTCCATTTCAGAAGGACTGGGCCATATAAACTTTCTAAAAGTTACTCTGATGCAATTCGCAGGTGGGAATTATTTGTTTATTTTCTTGGTTATCCTTTTAGTGTTCTATTGATCAGTATTCTATTTTTCAGAACTATCTTTGAATAGGAATTTCCATAATATAATCATAAATGTTGAGATTAGTGACTGCATAATCAAAAAAGTCCTCTTAGTGATCAAAGCATAATCACTTTGTATGTTTATATTTAAAAAAATTTTTTTTTTTTTTTTAGGAAATTAGCAAGTCTATTGTAGAATGTTGACTACTTCTTTTTCCTGAATACTTGGGAACTAACCTCTGTTATCCAGAGTTCCTTTATGAAAATCTAGATTGCTAAACATTTTCCACCTAAATAGCATTTCTTCACTTAAAAAAAAGAATCATGGAGGTTCCTTTAGTTGATGACATCTCATACATGTAGTGATTGAGTGATAGATTCATTTATTCATATGCAATATCGCAGGCACTGGGCCACAGATATAGATTTGGCTGACAGCTAATCCTTGTTAGCAGAGAGCAGCAAATCAAGCAAGATCCAAGAGTTGTTAATGGAGGCTAACAGAGTTAAACATGGCCCTAGCAAACGTATCATTTCTTAATAAAACAAAAGTTTAATTTAAAAAGTCTACTTTGATTCAGCTAACTTTTCAGATAACTTTAGTGTAATTTAACACATTTTAGACTCAAAATAAAATTTTGTCTAAAGTATGTGTAAATACAGCAATTACACCTGCACCACCACAGATGTTTACTTTAGATCTTTTACAGTACTTCTCAGACATGTACTTTTTTTTTCCTCAGCAGTCACAGAGATGTTATAATTGGAAGAAAAATACTCTGCAGTTACAGGTTTGAGTTGTTCACCTCTGTGACTGGTATCTGCTGTAGATACAGTACTTGGAAGGTACAGGGAGATGTCATCTTAAGAACTTAAAACAGACTGCACTCTGTTAAGCAATAGGCAGTGAAAAAAGGTAAAGATGTGAAAAAAGCAAAACACCTTAAAAAGACAAAAGGACTCACAGACCAGAGAGTCCTCAATAATCTGATAGACTGTAATTTGTTTTTCTTCAAATATGTCAATCAGAAGAAGAGGCTAATTTGCCTCAAATGATCTAAAGAAAAATAAAGACCTCAGTGTCTTCTCCAAACCCACCCAGGAGAAGAAAAAACCTTAGATAGTAAATTTTATACATAAGACTATTTTTTTAATGAGATGAGTATATTAAGCTATTAAACAATCAATTTATCTAATTCTTTCTACTCTGATACACTTCAAGCAGCACTCTGATCATAATTTAGCTTTACATATAGGTGTGTCTACAGTGAGGGAATATGTGAATCATGTGGTCCAAAATGCTTCCAACCCTTTGACAGTTTTCCTCATTATGAATGATTACATTAACATTATTTCTCAACAGATAAGTTTCATGAGCTCTGTTGATACGAAACTTTGTCTGAGAAATGGGTCCACTTTTCAAGAGAAGACTAACTGAAGTTTCTGAGCCAAAAAGACTGAGAGGCAGACTTGCTAAATTCACCTGTGTGGATAATACACATCAGTCAGTATGCTTAACAGTATCCATCTTTGTGCACTCTTGAACTGCCAGGGAGAATGGACAATTTGTCTAACACGGGTTGAATTACATATAGCTCAGCCTGCCAGCTGATCCTTTATACCAGGAAATACACCTAGATTCAGAGAGATGCCATTAATATACGTCACTTAAATGTTAATGGACAACTACAATGCGGATGAACCTTGAAAACATCATGCTAAGAGAAAGAAGCCAGACACAAAGGTCACATAGTGCATGACTACACTTATATGAAATGTCCAAAACAGGCAAACACATACAAAAAGTAGATTAGTGTTTGCTAGAGTCTGGAGGAAAAGGGGTAGGGGAGATCGGACTAATGGGTACAGAGTTTTGTGATGGGTATTGAAATGTTTTTGGAATTATATAGTGGTGATGGTTGCACATCCTTATAAATATACTAAAAACTACTGAATTGCATACCTTAGAAAGGTGAATTTTATGGTGTGTAAATTATGTCTCAATTTAAGAAATATTAGTGGGGGCCATATTAGGGTCAATGAATTTCAAGTGATCCTTATTTTTAATTTTTACATTTCTGTCTGGATTATTTACTTATTTTACAATGAACAAAATCAGAAATGATAAAGCAGGTTTCATTAGTAAAAAGGAAAAGCTAGTTAAAACCAGGCCATCTAGAAATTCTGCTATACATATCTGAGCAATACCCTATGTAACCTGGAAAAGTAAAAACTTCAAAATTCCATTTCAGTTCTCTTCTGCTGGCCTTGGTTCTTATCAATAACACACTAAGTAGAAAGTTGTCTAAATCTTTGGTCTGCCCCCATATGGAATGGAAGATGCTAATGGGATTACTAAAATTTAAGGACTTATTTAGTCATTAATTTCTTCAATAAATATTTTTTGAGCAGCTACTCTGTGACAAGAATTGTGTAAGGTAGAGATAAAAAACAGTGTGAGTAACCACAAGGTTCTTCCCCAAAATGTTCCTTATAACAGGACTAAATTGGAAACTAGATTGGAAAACCTATTCAATAGACGTGTCACAGCTTTTGATAAAACTTTGTTCTTAATGTGAATATTAAGGAAAATGAAGGATTTCTTTTGCTTTTCTTCTCAACAGCCATCAGTTTATATAGACATTGGAAGTAGATGGGGGAGGTAAACCCACAGGTGACCTATTTATAACAAGAGAAAAATCTTCAGAGATGAATTAGCATGTTCTCTGTTACTCTCAGAAACCAAGATAATGATAATGTTAGGAATTATTTAGCCATTTTCTGAACTTCACGCATCTTGCCCCACACAGTTGGAAGAGGCCATCAAAGCAATAATCTGTAGCAATGATTCTTTACCTACTTGGAGGTTTACAGAATCTCTTTGAAAATCTGATTGCTTTGCCACCTGCCTTTCTGAAAAATGCATATACGCACATAGAATATAAAAATTACATAAATTTCGAGGAGTGGTATTTTCCTTGAAAACCATCCATGGATTCCAGAAGTATCATAGAGACCTTAAGAATAGCACACTTATAAAAAGGATATCTTATTAATATAGATTATTCTTAGTTAATTCAGTCAATTAATTAAATAAATGATTATAAATAAAATGCTTAGAATTGTATCTGGCTAATAGTAAATATCCAATGAGTGTTAGAGAATTTTTTTTTTTAATTTTATTATGTTAGTCACCAGACGATACATCATTAGTTTTTGATGTGGTGATCCATGATCCATTGTTTTCGTATAACATCCAGTGCTCCATGCAGTACGTGCCCTCCTTAATACCCATCACCGGGCTAACCAATCCCCCTCCCCCCTCCCCTCTAAAACCCTGTTTGTCTCTCAGAGTCCATAGTCTCTCATGGTTCATCTCTCCCTCCGATTCCCCCCCCCTTCATTTTTCCCTTCCTTTTCCTAATGTCCCCCATGCTATTCCTTATGTTCCACAAATAAGTGAAACCATATGATAATTGACTTTCTCGGCTTGACTTATTTCACTTAGCATAATCTCCTCCAGGCCCATCCATGTTGATGTAAAAGTTGGGTATTCACCCTTTCTGATGGTGGAGTAATATTCCATTGTACATATGGACCACATCTTCTTTATCCATTCATTTGTTGAAGGGCATCTCGGCTCTTTCCACAGTTTGGCTATTGCGGACATTGCTGCTATGAACATTGGGGTGCATATGGCCCTTCTTTTCACTACATCTGTGTCTTTGGAGTAAATACCCAGGAGTGCAATTGCTGGGTCATAGGGGAGCTCTATTTTTAAATTTTTGAGGAACCTCCACACTGTTTTCCAAAGTGGCTGTACCAACTTGCATTCCCACCAACAGTGTAAGAGGGTTCCCCTTTCTCCACAATGTCTCCAACATTTGTTGTTTCTTTCCCTGTCCATTTTTGCCATTCTAACTGTGTAAGGTGGTATCTCAATGTGGTTTTGATTTGAATTTCCCTGATGGCTAATGATGATGAACATTTTTTCATGTGTCTGTTAGCCATTTGTATGTCTTCTTCAGAGAAGTGTCTTTTCATATCTTCTGCCCACTTTTTGACTTGATTATTTGTTTTTTGGGTGTTGAGTTTGAGAAGTTCTTTATAGATCTTGGATACCAGCCCTTTATCTGTAGTGTCATTTGCAAATATCTTTTCCCATTCTGTGTGTTGCCTCTTTGTTTTGTTGACTGTTTCCTTTGCTGTGCAGAAGATTTTTATCTTGATGAAGTCTGAAAAGTTCATTTTTGCTTTTGTTTCCCTAGCTTTTGGAGATGTATCTTGAAAGAAGTTGCTGTGGCCGATGTCAGAGGTTACTGCCTATGTTCTCCTCCAGAATTTTGATGGATTCCTGTCTCACATGAGGTCTTTCATCCACTTTGAGTTTATCTTTGTGTATGGTGTTAGAGAATGGTCGAGTTTCACTCTTCTGCATGTGGCTGTCCAATTTTCCCAGCACCATTTATTGAAGAGACTGTCTTTTTTCCATTGCATGTTTTTTCCTGCTTTGTCAAAGATTATTTGACGATAGAGATGAGGGTCCATATCTGGGCTCTCTATTCTGTTCCATTGGTCTATATGTCTGTTTTTGTGCCAGTACCATGCTGTCTTGGTGATCACAGCTTTGTGATATAGCTTGAAATCGGGCAACGTGATGCCCCCAGCTTTGTTTTTCTTTTTCAACATTTCCTTGGCGATTCGGGGTCTTTTCTGATTCCATACAAATTTTAGGATTGTTTGTTCCAGCACTTTGAAAAATGTCATTGGAATTTTGATTGGGATGGCATTGAAGGTATAGATTGCTCTGGGTAGCATAGACATTTTAACAATGTTTATTCTTCTGATCCATGAGCATGGAATATTTTTCCATCTTTTTGTGTCTTCTTCAATTTCTTTCATGAGTGTTCTGTAGTTCCTAGAGTGTAGATCCTTTACCTCTTTGGTTAGGTTTATTCCGAGGTATCTTATGGTTTTTGGTGCTATTGTAAATGGAATCATTTCTCTAATTTCTCTTTCTACAGTTGCGTTGTTAGTGTATAAGAAAGCAACTGATTTCTGTGCATTGCTTTTGTATCCTGCCACATTACTGAATTGCTGGATGAGTTCTAGTAATTTGGGGGTGGAGTCTTCTGGGTTTTCCACATAAAGTATCATGTCATCTGCAAAAAGAGAGAGTTTGACTTCTTCTTTGCCAATCTGAATACCTTTTATTTCTTTTTGTTGTCTGATTGCTGTTGCTAGGACTTCTAGTACTATGTTGAACAACAGTGGCGAGAGTGGGCATCCTTGACGTGTTCCTGATCTTAAGGGAAAGGCTCTCAGCTTTTCCCCATTGAGGATGATATTCACTGTGGGTTTTTCATACATGGATTTTATGAGCTTGAGGAATGTTTCCTCTATCCCTATACTCTGAAGAGTTTTAATCAGGAAAGGATGTTGTATTTTGTCAAATGCTTTTTCTGCATCAATTGAGAGGACCATATGGTTCTTCTCCCTCCTCTTATTAATGTGTTCTATCACATTGATTGATTTGCAAATGTTGAACCACCCTTGCATCCCGGGGATAAATCCCACTTGGTCCTGGTGGATCATCCTTTTAATGTATTGTTGGATCCTATTAGCTGGGATTTTGTGGAGGATTTTGGAATCCATACTCATCAGGGATATCGGTCTGAAATTCTCCTTTTTGATGGGGCCTTTGCCTGGTTTGGGGATTCAGGTAATGCTGGCCTCATAGAATGAGTTTGGAAGTCTTCCTTCTGTTTTTTTTTTTTTTTTTGAAACAGCTTCAGTAGAATAGGTATTATTTCTTCTTTGAATGTTTGGTAGAATTCCCCAGGGAATCCTTCAGGACCTGGACTCTTGTTTTTTGGGAGGTTTTTGATCACTGCTTCAATCTTGTTACTGGTTATTGGCCTATTCAGGTTGTCAATTTCTTCCTGTTTCAGTCTTGGCAACTTATAGGTTTCCAGGAAGGCATCCATTTCATCCAGATTGCTCAGTTTATTGGCATATAGTTGTTGATAATAATTTCTAATAATTGTTCCTATTTCCTTGGTGTTAGTCATGATCTCTCCCCTTTCATTCATAATTTTATTAATTTGGGTCCTTTCTCTTTTCTTTTGGATAAGTCTGGCCAGTGGTTTATCAATCTTATTAATTCTTTCAAAGAACCAACTTCCTGTTTCCTTGATCTGATCTACTGTGTTTCTGGTTTCTGATTCATTGATCTCTGCTCTAATCTTAATTATTTCTCTTCTAATATGTGGCTTAGGCATCATTTGTTGCTTTTTCTCTAGTTCTTTAAGGTGTAGAGTTAGTTGGTGAATTCGGGATTTTTCTATTTTTTTGAGTGAGGTTGGATGGCTATGTATTTCCCCCTTAGGACTGCCTTTGCAGTATCCCATAGGTTTTGGACCAATGTGTTTTCGTTCTCATTGATTTCCATGAATTGTTTAAGTTCTTCTTTGATTTCCTGGTTGACCCAAACATTCTTGAGCAGAGTGGTCTTTAGCCTCCAAGTGTTTGAATTTCTGCCAATTTTTTTCTTGTGATTGAGTTCCAGTTTTAAAACATTGTGGTCTGAGAATATGCAGGGAATAATCTCAATCTTTTGGTATTGGTTGAAACCTGATTTGTGACCCAGGATGTGGTCTATTCTGGAGAAAGTTCCATGTGCGCTCGAGAAGAATGAGTATTCTGTTGTTTTAGGGTGGAATGTTCTGTGAATATCTATGAGGTCCATCTGGTCCAGTGTATCATTCAAAGCTCTTGTTTCCTTATTGATTTTCTGCTTAGATGATCTGTCCATTGCTGAGAGTGGAGAATTGAGGTTTCCTACAATTAACGTATTGTTATCAATATGACTCTTTATTTTGGTTAACGGTTGGCTTATGTAGATGGCTCCTCCCATGTTGGGGGCGTAGATATTTACAATTGTTAGATCTTCTTGTTGGATAGACCCTTTAAGAATGATATAGTGTCCTTCTGTGTCTCTAACTATGGACTTTAGCTTAAAATCTAATTTGTCTGATATAAGAATTGCTACCCCAGCTTTCTTTTGAGGTCCGCTGGCATGGAAGATGGATCTCCATCCTTTCACTTTCAGTCTGGATGTATCTTTAGGTTTAAAATGAGTCTCTTGTAGACAGCATATGGATGGGTCCTGTCTTTTTATCCAATCTGCAACCCTGTGCCATTTTATGGGAGCATTTAGGCCATTCATGTTGAGAGTGATTATTGAAAAATATGAATTAATTGTCATCATGTTGCCTGTGAAGACATTGTTTTTATAGTTTGTCCCTGTAAATTTCTGTTGTATATCACTCTTGGGGTCTTTCTCCTTTTATACAACCCCCTTAATATTTCTTGCAGGGCCGGTTTAGTGGTCACATATTCTTTCAGTTTCTGCCAGTCTTGGAAGCTCTGCATCTCTGCATCCATTCTAAATGACAGCCTTGCCGGATAAAGTATTCTTGGCTGCATGTTCTTCTCGTTTAGTACCCTGAATATATCTTGCCAGGCCTTTCTGGCTTGCCAGGTCTTTGTGGATAGGTCTGACGTTATTCTGATGTTCCTCCCTCTGTACGTAAGGAATCTCTTCCCCCTAACTGCCCTTAAGTTGGTTTCCTTGGTTCTAAGATTTGCAAGTTTTACTATTACATGCCGTGGTATTGGCCTGTCTTCCTTGATCTTGGGAGGGGTCCTCTCTGCCTCTAGGACATGAATGTTTGTTTCATTCCCCAGATTAGGGAAGTTCTCAGCTACGATTTGCTCAAATACATCTTCTAGTCCTCCCTCTCTCTCCACTCCCTCTGGGATTCCAATTATTCTGACATCGGAATGCTTCATGGTGTCACTTATTTCTCTGATTTTATTTTCATGGATTCTGAGTTGTTTTTCCCTGGCCTCCTCTTTTCCTTTTTTATCTATCAAATTGTCTTCCAGGTCACTTAGTCGTTCTTCTGCCTCACTTAACCTAGCTGTTACGTTATTTAGATTGGATTGGATCTGATTGATAGCATTTTTAAGTTTTGCCAATTCGGCTTTCATTTCTGCCCTTAGAGACTCTATGTTGCCATTAATTGATTTCTCCATTCTAGCTATTGTCTTCACAATTGCTAGCCTGAATTCCATTTCCAACATCTTGGTTATATCTGCATCCATTTGTAAATCTGCAGCATAAGTCATAATCTCTGAGTCTTTTCTATTTTGGGGTTTCCTCCTCATAGTCACTCTGTTGATGGGTGGTTGAGAGAATGTATAGAGTCCACATTATTGACCAGAACCCAAGCAAGATGCACCTGTTTTCTTGGGACCTTAGGGTTGCTGGCCTCTTGTTTTCTTATATAGTAGGCCCTTTCTCAAGTGCTAGACTAAGTAATAGCTAACATTTTCTGTTTTTATTTTAGGCCAGACATATATTTAACTTAATACTTCTACTTACCTTATGCAGTAGATATTTTAATGCTTACTGCTTTACAGATGAAGAAACTTAATGTATAGAAGTGATCTTGCCCAATGTCAGCAGGATTTGTATTAAAAGCTAGTACTTTATTCCTATTACTAGTGCTTCAATTCATTATGAGTAGTATAGTGCTAAGGTTCATACTCAAATCTAGTACTTCTGATCCTAGAACCCAGCCTTTTATTTGCTGTGATAGGCCACTGTTGGTTGGTTTCATACAATCTATTCAAAACTCGTCTGGGATGATTCACTTAGATCACCAAGGTGAACACATATATCTTATAGGAATAATTTTAGTTAATATAAACTCAGATCAAAGCTAAAATCAGAGAGAGAGGCAAACTCCCTACTTGAAGTAAATGTCATAAATTTGCATTGGCAGTGCGCTCTGAGTGCTACCTTTTCATAAAGTCAAGAAATAGATAAATTACCATACATTTTCTTTGTCAAATGAACTTTCCCCACTACTCACCTCACTAGAAAGGGCTGAATATTTCAATTTCTATAATTTTAATATTAAGAATTCTAGGGCACATTGAAAAGGTTATATAGTTTGTGGGTGGAATGTGTCCATGCACCTTGTTTTTGCTTTATTATGGTATAAATCAAAGGTGCTATAGTTTAAAACACTCTTAGTTAAATCTCAGAGTTGGGCATTTAAAATCTAGAGAGATGGTTAACACTCTTGTTTTCCCTAAGAGTCAAGACAAGTTTTTAAAATTTATCTAAGACATTCAGGTTTTGAAAATTCCTTAGATGAAAAAGTACCTGAATCTTAAATGCTGAGATACAGAAAGAGATGGGGGGGGGGGGTGGTGATCTACTTATATTTGAATCTTTATGAAGGCAGAACAATTTATGAAGTTATGGTCTTTAATCACAGTGTATTTCTGACCCAGTGATAAAATTAAAATAACAATGGAAAGATAACCTAGCTTATCAATCCATAATCAACCGAATCTCTAGGAATCTGAAAAGTTAGGAATTTAGGATTTAAAGGATTATGTGAGAAAGCAGTGGTAGCTTCTATATTAAGTAGAATTCTGCCTTTAGAATTTTTAGGGTTTTTCCCCCCACCTCTTACAGCAAACATCAATGGAATTCCTTTTTTCTTATTCCCTCCTACTCCTCAAAAAACACTTGTGATCCCACCTGCCCAACCAACTAATCTATTATCTTCCATAATCTGCCAGGCATTTCATTTTTTAAAGCAGTCCCTGGAACCAATACTTTTGTGAATGGCTACATGAAGTTCAAAAGGATACAGGAGGTTAAAATACATATGGATTTAGTGTGGGTAGTGGGGGCAGGGAGAGGTCATGAGAAGGAAAAACAGGGAAGCTTCTCACTGTCCTCCTTGCCAAACACATCTAATTAGTTACAGAAAGACTCCTGCCCCCGGGGGAGGGCAGTACACAAACACTATGCCCTAGAGCATGGAGTTTCCTGATGTCCTTACTCCTGGTTCTACCCTGATTTGTCTGGTGTTCAGGGTCTGAGCTGAAAGAGAGCTGGGTGGGGAAGGACTGTGGTAGCCACTTCTTTGGGCTCTTTCTCAGTTTAATGGGTGTGCAGGCAGGTGAGTTCTCCTACAAGGCTATGCTGTTGCTGGAGTTCTCAAGACAAAGAAGCCAGAGGCTTAAGAAAGGGTCTGGAAATGTGGAACTGGATGCTTCTGAGTGCCAGGGAGGCAAGTAAAGACAGCATATACTACTTCTGTGCCCTCCCTCCCAACCAGTGTGCCGTGGCATTCTGGTGTGACCCAAATGGATCCCAAATGTGCCCAGACACAGATCCCCCAGCCCATGAGGCAGCTGGATGACTTTTACCCCAGTGGACCATAGAACAATGACCATTTTCTATGAGTCCAATGGTGTGAATTATGTTGGGAAGCACAGTCCCGATAGCACATGATCCACACCTCTTCCATGTTGCTAGGCAATTTTTATGAATCAAGCATATTGATTGTGTATTCCAGGAACTTAACATATATTAATTCATTTAGCCCTCATGGCATCTTACAAAGTACTTATTATCCTTATTTTGTATATGAGGAAAGAGAGGCCCATAAATATAAAGAAACACACTGAAGGCCATATAGCTGGCCAAAAGCAGAACAGGGAAGAGGGAAACTCAACTGCATCTCATTGCAGAATCTGTGACCTTTCCACACTCCTCATTGGCCTGGCTCAAACAAACTGCTTCTTAGAACGCTTCCTTTTCCCCTAGACTCTGAGCTTCCTCGGAGAAGGAGTGTGTCATAGTCACATTTGGCTTGTTAGAGCCTGGCACATATATCCATGTTACTTAAACACTGAAGACTTGCTATGTGAAGCCTCCAAGCATGCAAAGAATAAATCGTTTCCTGTAGACAGAGCCAATTAAACACGTCCTTACTATACAGGTTTCAGGAATACAAGGGCACTTTCCTTCTTTTTTCCCTATTTTTAATTTCATCTAAGCTAGTAAAAGCACATATGGCAAATTGCCCTGGAGTATTGTTATACCCTGAAATCTGCTGAAAAGGCATCTCTTTCTAGATAGCTACACACACACACACACACACACACACACACACACACACACACTTACTATTCCTCTCATCCATGTTGAATTTTACTGTGGGGCACTGCCCTGGGATGCAAAACCTCTGGACCCCAAACAAAGGAACAATCCAAGAATATAAGGCTCCTGAAAGACAATTCTATCACACCAAAGCAAAATGAGCCCAAGTAAGAAATACTTCAAAGGTTGTACCTTATTTCAGGTGATACACACATCGTTAAGACTCTAGGTCTTATCTAGCCACCCCTCTTATAATTCGAATAGAGTGGCGAGGTGGTTGTCAAGGAGATGCCTATTAACACATTTATCTGCTTTGAAAAATGAACTCAGATATAGTCAGTCAGAAAATAACTCTGATTTGGCTGAATGGTTGGCCAATGGGGTCTAGCTTCCCCCAACCCTTTGGATTATATGGTGAATATTTTCCATAAACTGAGAGGGAAATCAACAGCTCAAAGTTTTGAGGGAAATGTATGTAACAATGTAAACAGTATGTTGGGAATTAAACATTACAATTTGCAGTTATTGAAGGTTTAACTAAGCCACTTCATCTTATTGCTGTCTCGGCATCCAATTTATTTGGCTAAGCAGGCTTTGGGGGTCTTAAAATGGCATTAGCCCCACATGAAGTGCACGCCTTGGAAAACAGCCCACAGAGTTACAAGTAAATGTAAGTTCCTAATATAACTTCCCTAATACCCTTTTGATAAACAGTCTCCCCCACTTCCTAGTACACCCCTTAGATAGGACCCTTTGTCGAGCTTACCAAAACCCCACTGTTTTTGAAGTGACCAATCTGGTCTTAGCCCATGAACCCCAAAGCTCTCTACCCACAGACCCTAATAAAGGCATGTGCCCCAGTCCCTGCTCCTTCTGCTTGCCTCCTGCCTTGACCTCTCCCTGTGCCCCCTCAAAGCACACTGTGTAATTCCTCTAGGACTTAAGAGTAATAAACTTCTCTGTTTCAGTTCCTGTTGTCTTGCAGTGAAACATTGCTCCAACACCTGAGGGCTCTATGTAAAAAATATTAATTTAATAAAATCACAACAGCAAACAAAAAATTAGAAGTCAATTTAAATGTATAAAAGGGCAAATGTTCATTTAAAGTGCAATTTCATGAAATCTATAAGCTAAAAAAAATGTGTAGACAACTTACTTAGACCTCCTCCAAACCTGCCTTGAGAGCAGAGCGGCACAACTTAAAAATGATGCTAATGCCTTTTGGGTGAAACGGGGGAAGGTGATACAAACTTGTACAAAAGGCACAAACTTCCAGGTACAAAATAAATAAGTCATGGGGATATAATGCATAATGTGGTGACTGTGGTTAAATATGCTGGAGTGCATATTTGAAAGTTGCTAAGAAAGTAGATCTTAAAAGTTGTCATCACAACCAACACAAAAAAGTTTAACTCTGTATATTGATGGATGTTAGCTAGACCTATTGTGGTCATCATTTCACAATACATACAAATAGTGAATTATGTTGCACACGTGGAACTAATACAACGCTATGAGTCAGGGTGACTCAGTCCTTAAGCATCTGCCTTCAGCTCAGGTCATGATCCCAGGATCCTGGGATCGAGCCCCGCATTGGGCTCCCTGCTCCGTGGGAAGCCTTTTTCTCCCTCTCCCACTCCCCCCTGCTTGTGTTCCTTCTCCTGCTGTGTCTCTGTCAAATAAATAAATAATTAATTTTTAAAAAAGAGGGGCGTGTGGGTGGCTCAGTTGGTTGAGCATCGAACTCTTGATTCCGGCTCAGGTCATGATCTCTGGGTGGTGGGATCCACCCCCGAGTCAGGCTCTGCACTCTGCATGGAGTCTGCTTGTCCCTCTCCCTCTGCTCCTCCCCACTGCTCTCTCAAATAAATAAATAAAATTTTTAAAGAAAAAAGATGCTAACACATGACTTTTCAGAACAGAGTGGCCCTATGTTCTTAAATTGAGCAACTGAGGATTATTCAGCTATTGAGCCTAGCTTCCAGGCATGAAAAAAATGCAGCAAGTACAGTAACTAGCTAGTTATTGAACTTGTCCTGAAACTCTAAAGAAGAAAAGTAAATCAAACTCTTCTTAGTACTGGTCAGTGTTTTGTCCTTTCCAGATGATCCAGTGGAGAAACTGTGAAATCAGTTTTTTGTTTTTTGTTTTTTATGGCAATGCCTACAGGCAAATGAATTTGATATTTATGAGGTCCTTGTAGATGCCCCAAAGCAGAGGCTCTCAGGATTCAATCACTCTTCCACTGCAAAGTACCCTCACTACAGCAAATTTCACAGCTTCCTCTTTTCTGTCATCAAAGAGATTTTCCAAGTTCAATCTTTTCTGTTTGGGGTATGGGTGTTATTTATTCCACACACTCAAAACACAACCTCACAGCCAACATCCTCACAAGGAGTCTTTTGTTCACTCCGTTTAACTATAAATAACCTCTTTTGCTGGCTGAAACTCCTCAGCTGCCACCCCTGGAAATGTCGCCACCACCCGTCCTCACTGTCCCCTTCAGTATCAGGGTCTCTGACTCCTTTGGTGTTTAATTCTCTCAGAAGTTATTCCCACATAAATATATATACATATTTTTGGGGGCACCTGGGTGGCTCAGTTGGTTAGGCGACTGCCTTCAGCTCAGGTCATGATCCTGGAGTCCCGGGATCAAGTCCCGCATTGGACTCCCTGCTCGGCAGGGAGCCTGCTTCTCCCTCTGACCCTCCCCCCTCTCATGTGCTCTCTCTCTCTCATTCTCTCTGTCTCAAATAAATAAATAAAATCTTTAAAAATATATATATATATACATATTTTTTTTTAACAAACATGAGGAAGGGAAAGGATGAGTGAGAAAGCGGGGGGTGGAGGGGGGGAGGAGACAGAAAGAAACTGAAAGTCTCATTTGTAAAATAGTTCCTTACATTGAAAATCTAAGTCATAAGTGTGTGCTCACAGAAGATGCTCTAACTCTGTTAGATTTCTGAAAATGGAAAAATGCCTGAATTATTATCTATCCATATTTCACATCTATTGCTAAGTGACTAGCTTAATCAGGTGCATATCAGTTGGTGTTTAAGCCACACAGAACTGTGAGAGCTGATGGCTACACGTATTAAATCAGCAAATATTTATCGAGCTCCTTGTAGCTGTGCTTTAGGTGCTGGCGACAGAGAAGTGACCATGGTCTCTGTCATTTTGGGGCTTATTTTTTAATGGGCAGGTGCCCTAAATGTGTTTTTTAACACTCAAAGTCAGTGTTGCAGCTGGGGAAATGAGGCATTGTATAATAAGTAACTTCTGGTTCTTTTAAGTTAAATTACGCATACCCAGTTGCAAGCAAGGGCAAAATACTCACCTGCTCTACTCCTATATTTTATGCTCATTTCCTCTCATCTCATGGAGAGAATGTGTGGTTGGAAGGCAAAGCACACTGGAATTAGATGAATGTAAATGTGAGTTTTATTTATAACAGTTATGAACTGTCAATCCACAGCAGTCTGTTTTCCTCTTCCTTTAAGTGCAGATAAGAATCGATACTTCACAAAGTAATGAAGATTTAGTGAGACAAAATATGTAAAATATATAGAGTGCCTTGGACATAGTACATGGTCAGTAAATGCTGCTTCTCATTTTTCTCCCTCTTACCTTCTTTTTCTTCTGTTCTTTGCTACCGTGAAAGACAGACATAGTCAACACTGAAGGTGGGGCAATGCAATTTAGGCTTCTTTCTTTTTTCTCCATTATAAGCCCAATGTGCTGATGATGAAGCACCCAGGAGACATGAGATACTCCTTTGTGGCATTCACCGCAAAAGTAGTTGTTTAATTTTAAGTATTTCTTCCAACATTTTTTTCCCAGCTCAATTTAAAGTTTGTTTCATTTCCAAATCAGAAGGCTTCTAACATTGACTGAATGCTTATATGTGCATACTTATTAGCATTACATATGCCTGGTGGAACGGTTAGATTTTTTTTTAAATATTCCTTTAACAAGGAGTATAGGAGACACTGTGATGCACTGGTTACCTGTTCCAAGGTCAAGTCCCCACACTGTAGGCAGCATGAATCTAATGAGTAGTCAATGTGGGGACAAAGGACTAGCTCCCCTCATGGAAACTAAGATAAGTCTAAAGGACCATCCTACATGGGGTGGGCTGAGGCCACACTGTGACCGTTCAACTTCTCCTCTGCCTTACCCTGATTCCTTCCTTTCTCCTGCGGGTGTTGCTTGAGAGAACACACTCCAGGAACCTTCCTCTACACTAATCACCATCTCAGAGGCTCTTTTCCTGGGAAACTGACCTTCAATAAAGTGTCATATCTTTTTCATTCCACTCACTGATATCACTGTCCTGCTCAGATTCCATGTCTGGCATCAATTTCATAACTTAGAATCATGTGGTGACATCTAAACACAGTGTAGTACTTCACAGCAATCAGAATACACAAATGATCGCTACATTATAACCACCTGTATGCATCCCATGAACCTATTACTGAGGCACAGAAGCCGGATACAAAAGAGTACATTTATTTGTTTATTTATTTGACAGAGAGAGAGAGAGAGACAGCGAGAGAGGGAACACAAGCAGGGGGAGTGGGAGAGGGAGAAGCAGGCTTCCCGCGGAGCAGGGAGCCTGACGTGGGACTCGATCCCAGGACCCTGGGATCATGACCTGAGCCGATGGCAGACGCTTAACGACTGAGCCACCCAGGTGCCCCCAAAAGAGTACATTTATATGACACAAAGTAAAAACTGCATCTTTATATGAAGTTGAAAAAAAAAAAAACAGGAAAAACTAAAGTGTGAGAACACAGGATAGTGATTACATTTGCAGGGGGAAGTCATGATTAGGAGTGAGTATGAGGGGTTTTATGGTGCCGGGAATGTTCTGCTCCATCTGGGGGCTGGCTGCATCACTGTGTTCACTTTGTGAATATTCCTCAAACTATACACTTAACGATTTGTGCAGTTTTCAGCAGGTAGATTATATTCTAATAAAATGTATTAAAAACAAAACAAAAAATGCACATCTGATAACATAGCCTTTAGGGAAATAAAGTGAGTCTAAAATGTAAAGATAGAGAGGCATTTTAAGAAGCTCAGAAATAGAATATTCCTGCTGCTTATTATAAGCCAGGCAATAATCGTACCAAACGTGAACAACAGGCAAGCATTCAGTTGTGGATGGTTTTGTATTCTGCAGAATCATTTACATATATTGCCTACGAAAATATTTATTCCCTCTTTCTTCACGATGACAAATTATCATGGCCTAGCAGGTGATCCACCACTAAAATATTTAGAAGGCACTTAAGATGGAAAAAAAATTCAACAAACACCATTTGAAATCCATTTAAGGAAAATTTCTCTCTGAACAGCAGAAAAGCAAAAAAGGCAATTGATAGCAATTTATGACATGACAAAATCAATTAGTTTGTTATTGGATCGGCTTGCTTTTAGAATGAATGGGCTGGAGATAATAACACACTCAGTTAACTCCTTTCTATCTGTCCAGTATGGCACGTGGAAGTCATGTAATGTCTTGGCTCTGCAAGAATGAAATTTGTAGCTAAGAGCTGTCTTCATTAAGATGATTCTTGGATAGGAAAAATAACCCATTATAAACTAGCTTATGCAAACTGGACATTTATCTAAAGTATAGTGGTATACTCAAGATTAAGAAAATATATATTGGTAAACAGCCACACTTTAGGGAAAATGGGAACTAGGTCCTCTAACCAAGGTGCATAGGCAACCTCTCTCAATTTCTCTGTCCCACCCTCCCTCTCTCTCCCTCTTCTTTCTCTTCCTCACTACCTCCCTCTCTCTCTCTCTCCATTTCTCCCTTTCTCTCTCTCTCCCCCTCCAACCTCCTTTTTTCCTTCTCTCTCTCTCCCCCTCGCCCCACTCTTACCCCCTATTCTTCTCTCTCTTTTTCTCTTTCCTATAGGAGTCACTTCTGTTTTATGCAATACTGTATATTAACACGGTGAATATTCATGGTCAAATGAATGAATAAATGAATGAGATCTAGTACATTCTAAAACACTTTTAAAATATAGAACTTTAGTCTCACTTATTCCCATAGAAATTAGTAAATAAAATAAAATATATAAAACCCATTATGGCTTCTATACATACACCCAAATTATTTAGATCATGAGTTATAATGATATTTTTGTTTCTTTAAATTTATTCCCATGCACAGAACCATATTCAATGAAATTTTCTTTACAATTTTGAGATATAGTCAATATCTAGATGGTGCAAACCTGATGTCCTTCTATTCCCATAGAATGTATTAAAATACATGACTAGAAGTTTGGGAAAGTTTTCTACCCTACCAAACACCCACACTGATCCTTTAAACATGTACATTAAATAACCCCACTCGCTCTTCTCTCCCTAGAACTCGCAGCAAAATCCAAGACCCAATCATGACCTGGAAAGCCAATCTTTCTTGGAAACGAACTGAAGCATCCGCTGAATGAACTGAGCCCTGATGTTCTAAGGCAAGCATTGCATGTCATGAATTTAGTTATTTTGTATGCATCATTCTGATGGTACTGGCTTTGTGTGATGGTAGAAACACTTGACAAGAAGAAGTCACTCAAATTATTTTTTATGTGATTTAATTCTTTTGCACAGTTGAGAATATTTACTCTCCAACCATTGTCTCCTCTACCTCTCCTAACTTAACCTCTTCTGTTTTTGTTTTGTTTTATTTTTTTTTCCTCCTTCTTCATTCTAGTCTAGGCTTAAAAGCTGTCTTGAGATTCTACAGACAAGTTTGACATACTCTCACCTTTCAGTTGTGTTCCCTCTACTTAGTGTGGTCTCCCCCCAGATGTCCTTCTGGTCTGCTCCCTCCCTGCTGCACATGTATAAGGGCATATTCTCAGCAAGGCACACCCTACTGCCCCTACTTCCACCTTCACACACACACACACACACACACACACACTGTAACACCTTTTCTGCTATAATTTTCTTAATATTACATATCACACACAGTATATCTTCTATTTTTTGTATTGTCTGTCTCTTCTCTTACATCAGAACAAAAGCCTAATGAAAGCAGGTCTTTAGTAAACTGTTTGCTCTGCTGTGTCTCCTAAAACTGCCTCATTTCTCCATAAATATTTGTTGGATGAATAAATGAAAAATGATAGAAAACAGTCTTAATGATTACATTTTTTCAGCATGCTGAAATAGGAAAAAAAAAAATATGTTATCTAGAAATTGTAATCAACCCGATAGCTCAAGTTATAAAACATCAGGTTCTCAACTGTCAGTGATAAGAATGACTCTGCTTCTAGAAGAGACAGAACACGTGGCTTTTCATAGGCATTTATAATCTATGAGTTTTCTACAAAGGAGTAAGTAACTTCTCTGTATAAATCCCTATTTCTCAGGTAAAGCACCCAGCATCCCTTCACCAAGACTGCAAGCCAAGGGGTACCTGGATGGCTCAGTTGGTTAAGCATCTGCCTTCAGCTCAGGCCATCGTCCCAGGGTCCTGGGATTGAGACCCACATCCAGCTCCCTGCTCAGCGGGGAGCCTGCTTCTCCCTCTCCTGCCCCCCTCCCGCCCCCCGCTTGTGCTCCCTCTTTCACTCTCTTTCTCTCTCTGTGTCAAATAAATAAAATCTTAAAAAAAAAAAAAAAGACTGCAAACCTCTCCTGGTTCATTGACTCCCTTTGAGGGCAAACTCAGACGTTCTCTCAGGTCCATTTACCTCATAAATCAATGGAACTACATTGTCATTCCCTGGCTGTGAGATTTCTGGGAGAAGTATAGGAACTGCCACCTTCAAAGGCAACCAGGTAAAAGCAGGCAATAGCATTTCTATTCTCAGATCTATAAATGTAAAGTGGTTTTCCACTCTCATGGTAGTCACCTTTCAGATTTGACCCCTAATATCCTGTGGAATCCATGCCCCTGTGGAAGTCCCCTTCAAAGCTAAATCTGTGCAGGGACTGTAACAAAAGTTTCACTGTGAATGTTTGGGGCTAAGCCTTAAGAAGCACTGGAAGGCTCTATCTTTGTCCTCCTGGGAGCCTTGAGTTGCCAAGTTAGAAGCCCAGCTAACCTGCTGGAGAAAAAATACTGTGGGGGCATGAAGAGGAAGAGGACCAGAAACTACCTGGAGAAAGAGAGAGAGAGACACCTAGCGATCCCAGTGCCCTCGCCATGCTCAGCCCAGTCTTCTCTCTGTCCATCAGCACCCGAATCATGTGAGTGAGCCATCTTGGATATTTCAGCCCAGTTGAACCCCTAAATAACTGTAGTCCCATTATAATTCTATGGAACACTGGATGTGTCAGTTGTGTTAGGCTGCTGATTTGGGATGTAATTAAGTTACAGCTCCTTGTACCTCACATACTTAACTGGGTGAGGAAGGTGAGGTATAGGGCCCTCTTTATAGAACATATAGGTTTGTAAGACTTCTGTCTCTATATCTATTCCTTTTCAACTTATAAGAGGTGGAAGTAGCTGAAGAGAGGGTTGGGATGGCTACCTCAACAGTGATTCTTTCCAAGTCGTTCTGTCTTTCATCACCATGAAGATTCTGAATTTTAAAACATGAATTTTTTCTCTCTAATTTTGTGACTGTTATTTTTCCTGGCCATGGAGAAATGCAGGCTTCCTATATCATATCTCAGATGGGGAGGGAGGACAGTAAAAATTTTAAAATCTGGGTGTAGCAGGCAACATCTTAATGCTGTATATATCATCCCACCACATCTCTTTAGAACAGACACATATCAAACCAAACCCTCTTGGCTTGACAAACTATTCCAACAAAGAAAACTGCCCCAGGTTATTACACCCTAGCGTTGACCCAATATTTGGATCATTCTATCAAATATCCATGAGATTATATTATCAAGCACAGACAGCATGTCTATCTTAAGGTATAAAATAAAGTACAAAAAAACATTAAAACAAGAATTTTTCTTGATATTACAATAAAAGAACTGAAAATTTTCAGTGGTAGAGGCTTCACTCCTTAAGATTCCTAAACCAACATCATTAAAGTTGAGTCCAAGTAAACAATCAGGGAGTCAAAAGTAGAATTCTTACTCTTTCCTCAAATTTGTATTTGCTCTTCTTTATTTCATTTCTATTCTATAGGCTCTGAAATAGCTCTTCCAGTTGATTTTGTCTTAAAGGAAATAAATGTAACAATCTAATCTACTCACATTCAAACCTGAATGCATAAAGTTCTTTATAAAAAGACGTTTTAAATAATTCAATGAGCAGATTATTATTACAGTGAATTAAATAAATGGACGTGGTATATCTCTAATACCCTAGTGTAAATCCCGTTTTAATTCTATAATCCCAACTGGATGCAACATACTTAAATGAGCACTATTAACTTGTATTTTTTTCTATTTTGTTTAGAAACATAATAACAGTTGAGAGACATTTATTAAGAAAACATCAACTGTTTGCACATTCTTAAAGAGAATATTAGAAAAACCAGAATTTTAATTTTCTTGTGTATAATTTAATATAATTAGAATGGAATACAATTAGGTACTTTCAGATCTTTCAGTGTTAATTAAAAAGCTAATAACTTGAATAGCTATAAATACTGAATTAGTGGGACTAATGCTCCAGGCAGTTAATCCTTTATTTGTCATTTACTGAAGATCACTTAACTGGGATGCCATCTTTATGTCAGGGATCCCCTACCAATGACACTTCATGAATTGTGAGGTCTCTAAATCCTAGATGGTATCTCTCCCAACTGTTTGCTAGTATACTACATCTACTCTGGGGATTTTCTAACAGCCAAAGACCCCTGTCTTTGACTCAGTCCATTAAGGAATTTTACCGTCAGCAATTTTCCTTCTTCCATAAATCCTAGTAGTGATTTCTAGGTTTTAGAGAAAGGAAAAGTAGCTCCACTCAAAAAATGAAAGTGAAAGGCTTCAGCTCTATAGTTTAAGAAACTTATTAATATTGGGTTTAATTAGAAATAACATTTTAAGAGTACATAAGAGGAGCACCAAAGAAATTAACATCAGCAATTGGTGAAAACACATCACATAGTGTTTATCTTTTTTAATGATGGGATACATATGTACATCCTATTTACAAAATAGAACAAAATCCATCCTTTGGAAGATGTTAGAGAACCAGTTCATTTTTCTTAAACATAGCAAGTAAAGTGAAAGAACACACAAAAAAATTACCCAGGCTTTCCTTTAAAAACATCTGAGTACCTCTTTAGGTACTCTTCTGGGAGAAATACATAGATAAAGAATGACAGACTTAGAATATCACCACTTTGCAAACCATTATAAAATAAAGGCTCTAGTCAACAATCATCAATAGTTGCCAAAAACATTGAGAGGCTTTTAACTATTTAAAAGAGGATGAAGTAATCTGATAAAACCTTAATCCACTGATCAATATTATATCTATATCATTAAACTTCTGCTACAATAATGTTCAAAAAATAATCTCAAAACTCAGTAGCATACAACAAATATTTATTTCTTGGTTATGAAACAATTGGGTCTGTGGGTCAGCTGATGTTATTAAGCTGTGCTTAACTCCAAAATGTGAGTTGGTTTTAGGTCTACTTAAGCCTTTACAATCTGTAACCCAAGATGAAAGAAGCAGCCCCATGATGTTCATGGCAGAAGGCAGAAGTTCTAGAAGACTAGGCATATTTGAGCTTTGGCACAGATGGGGTAAATGTCATATTCACTCACATTCCTTAGGCTAAAGCAAGTCAAATGGCTAAGCTCAACACCAGTGGAGTGGAGAGGTACATTCCTCTGATGAGGGATGATGAGAAGGAAGCATGAGAAGGAGAGGGAGGTTATTTGTTGAACAGTAATAGAATCAACTGCAACATCACAATAAAAGAGAGACAACCAGGGCACCTGGGTGGCTCAGTTGGTTAAGCAACTGCCTTCGGCTCAGGTCATGATCCTGGAGTCCCGGGATCGAGTCCCGCATCGGGCTCCCTGCTCAGCAGGGAGTCTGCTTCTCCCTCTGACTCTCCTCCCTCTCAGGCTCTCTGTCTCTTATTCTCTCTCTCTCAAATAAATAAATAAAATCTTTAAAAAAAAAAAAAAAAAAGAGAGACAACCAGACAATATGTGCCTCCTGATTTCATCAAATAAGAAGTATGCAACCCAATCTCTGAAGTAGTCCAAAATAGCAAAAGAAGATTCCAAAACCAGATGTGTTTATATTCTTCTGAAGAATGCCTCTTAATAAGCATAAAACTAGTCAACGTGAACAAGGCACTTTAGTTAGTTAGGTGGGATGTTCCTTGGTAAAGGAAATCTCTAATCCTTTGGTAACTTCAAACTATTTTGTTTCAGATACCCAAGGAAACAAAGCCACCTATCAGTTATAGTCATGTTTTTGTAAGTGAATGTACTTACTTTGTTGAGGAAATACCAATTTTATTTGAAATTACAATCAAATGACAACAGTTTTAGAAGCCACGAAGAAAACAGAATTTCAAGAGAACCAGCATTTTAAAAGAACAGCATGTTAACAGGGAGCTCCCATTATCCTCTCCCCCAAGAAAATGGGCAATGGTTACTTCAGTGTGGCATTTTAATCCACTGTGATTTACCTGCAGGAAATCATTAATTCTTCATAGCATTTTGAAATAATAGCCCGATGATGAGACACCTAAAAAGCACTCAGAGGAAACATTGGTTGCAAGTGCCTGCCCAAATTGCTTAATGTTTGTCAAACTTGAATTGCATTTGAAAGGGACATCACTAGTTATGGATTTCCAGTTCTATTTCCACATGGGCGAGGCTTTGCAGCCATTACAAGCTGTAGTTTATTACTGTGCGTTATGTATGAGATGATTTTTGTGAGCAGGTACACAAACACAAAAGGGAAAAATACAAGAAAGCAATTTCTTTTATTGCTCAATATATAGCAGTTAGAAATAATTTGGAAATTTTTCAAATAGCTCATTTTGGGAAATTCTTAGATCTACTCAGGAGTGATTATTTTCAGCAGTGTTACTAAATAATTTGGCTGTAGCTAAGATTGGCATTAATTTCTAAGGGAGTTATGTCTAGTAGTAGAATAGAGGCAAAATGTCACAAAACAGGTATCAAATTTGGAATAAAAAGATCTTCAAGCCCTGTTTCTAACAGTGATGAGCTGTGTATGCCTTTGTCATATAATTTGACTTCTCTGGGCCTCAGTTTCCTCTTCTTGGAACAAGATACAATACAGCCTGCCTCACACAATTATAGTGAAGATTGCATGAGCCTAGTTCAATGATTACTAAAAAGTAGATACTCAAAATTTTTTTACCTAATCCAAACTGTTAAACAAGAGCTAATAACTGTAACTGATTTCTTTTTTTTTTTTAAAGATTTTATTTATTTATTTGAGACAGAGAGAATGAGAGACAGAGAGCACGAGAGGGAAGAGGGCAGAGGGAGAAGCAGACCCCCCGCCGAGCAGGAAGCCCGATGCGGGACTCGATCCCGGGACTCCAGGATCATGACCTGAGCCGAAGGCAGTTGCTTAACCAACTGAGCCACCCAGGCGCCCTGTAACTGATTTCTGTAAATTGCAAGGCACTATATTAAATATAACACAAAAGAGGGGCACCTGCGTGGCTCAGTTGATTAAGCATCAGACTCTTGGCTTTGGCTCAGGTCGTGGCCCCACATTGGGCTCCGCACTCAGCACAGAGTCTGCTTAAGACTCTCTTTTCCTCTGTTCCTCCCCACCTCCACTCTCTCTCTCTCTAAAATAAATAAATCTTAATATATATATACACATATTATATATATACATATACATATTATGTATATACATATATATACACACACACAGATATATATATATATATATATATATATATCACAAAAGAACAACAGGATTATTTTGTTTTGTAAAATTTGTTTTCAGGTATCTTGATAGTGGTTTTTTCAAAGACTATTATTTTTTCCCTCCTAATGAAAAGCGGGGGGGGAGTCTTATTTGTGAAAATACTGTGTTAAAATTGAAACCATTCTGACTTTTTACCTCAATAAAGGATCAATCAGTTCATGGAATCCTATTACAGGAGCTTACACATCCAGTGTAAGAAACAAAGAACTGTTATTCATGATGATATGGAATGGTTTCAAAATAGTGGTGTGTTTTGACATGCAAAATGCCATAGATAAGTTGCAAAACATGAAGGGAAATTCTTATGTATAAAACCCAGCTGCCAGAAAAAGAGCAACGAATCTCATACAAAGTGTGAGAGAAGCTGAGGCTTACTTCTTTCTATACAATTGATCCACAGCCACAGGATCAGTAATTTATGTACACATGAGTATAAGCAGAGGCTATGTGTATGTTCTTTATGATTTTGGCACATAGTTGCCACTTTTAATCCAAATCATTCTCAAATCTGGCCAATTTTTCTCCACACTTTAGAAGAATCATTTTCTTTTGGCCGGAGACTCACTGTAAAAAATTTCAGGCCTAGAGAGGAGGTTTTTGTTTACAAATTCAGAAGGGAGAAAGATCAAAATCTAGGCAAGAACAGAGGCGGACTTGCAACCTTCGTTCCACATGGAGTCACACTTCCAACTTCAGAATGAGAGTTGGCTGCACTCACCACAAAAAGGTTAATTTTGTTTCAGATGAGTGAAATATTCCACAGCTGGGGAACACACTTCCAGCACCAATGTGTGTGTTCTTCAGCAGGGTTTTGCTCAGAGACTTCCGTGAAATCTCTGTAAGAGTGCACATAAAAACACAGTATCTGCAAGCAAGAAAAGGCTGGAAACCGGGAGGGGGTACTGTGGAGAGTACGTGAGGATGAAGACTGAACAGACAAGGCTGCCATGTGAGATCCCGTCTCAGAACTGCAAAACCTAAAGTAAAACAACATAAGTCCTATCTATCTTTCATTTCTATGAATTAAAAAATATCACACACTGACAGTGTCGAACGGTTAGATCCCAGTAAAATATCATTCTGCTGTAACCTTCTAAACGTGTCAGAGTAGACTCCGTTCTATCTTCTCCCATTCCTTTTCATAGCGGAAATTTCTTTCGCGACAACACTTAGGCTGTGAACTGGAGACAGTATCATACGGCAGAATTGCATGGATTTTGGAGTTGTATGTAAGCCCAAATCCCAGCCACTCACTATTTTGCACTGAAAAGTTACTGCCTCTAAGCCTCAAGTTTCTCATTGTTAAATGAAGATAGGAATGCCTCAGAGAGTTATAAAGTTGTTCTAAGAATGAAATAGAACTAAATATATAGAGATACACATAATCTATGGTATATACAAAATTTTATATAAAATATTTATGTATTTTTCACACATATTCATGTATATATATACACATATATACATGCAAAGATCTATGTATGTAGGAGAGGGAGAAAGAGAGAGATACAGTTGACCCTTGAACAACACAGCTTTGTATGCAGATTTTTTTTCAACAAATACAGTAGAGTACTGTAAATGCATTTTCTCCTCTTTATGACTTTCTTAACATTTTCTTTTCTCTAGTTTAATTTTTCATAGGAACACAGTATATCATACACACACAAAGTATACACCTGTTGATCGACTGCTTATGTTATCAGTAAGGCTTCTTCTTTTTTTTATTATTATTTTTTTTATTGTTATGTTAATCCCCATACATTACATCATTAGTTTTAGATGTAGTGTTCCGTGATTCATTGTTTGTGCATAACACCCAGTGCTCCATGCAGAACGTGCCCTCCTCAATACCCATCACCAGGCTAACCCATCCTCCCAAACCCCTCCCCTCTAGAACCCTCAGTTTGTTTTTCAGAGTCCATCGTCTCTCATGGTTCATCTCCCCCCTCCAATTTCCCCCCCTTCATTCTTCCCCTCCTGCTACCTTCTTTTTTTTTTTCTTAACATATATTGCATTATTTGTTTCAAAGGTACAGATCTGAGATTCAACAGTCTTGCACAATTCACAGCACTTACCAGAGCACATACCCTTCCCAGTGTCTATCACCCAGTCACCCCATCCCTCCCACCCCACCCCCCACTCCAGCAACCCTCAGTTTGTTTCCTGAGATTAAGAATTCCTCATATCAGTGAGGTCATATGATACATGTCTTTCTCTGTTTGACTTATTTCGCTCAGCATAATACCCTCCAGTTCCATCCACATTGTTGCAAATGGCAAGATTTCATTCCTTTTGATGGCTGCATAATATTCCATTGTGTATATATACCACCTCTTCTTTATCCATTCATCTGTCGATGGACATCTTGGCTCTTTCCACAGTTTGGCTATTGTGGACATTGCTGCTATAAACATCGGGGTGCATGTACCTTTCGGATCCCTACTTTTGTATCTTTGGGGTAAATACCCAGTAGTGCAATTGCTGGATCATATGGTAGCTCTATTTTCAACTTTTTGAGGAACCTCCATACTGTTTTCCAGAGTGGCTGCACCAGCTTGCATTCCCACCAACAGTGTAGGAGGGTTCCTCTTTCTCCGCATCCCCACCAACATCTGTCATTTCCTGACTTATACATTGGTTTTTGATTGCATAGGGGGTTGGCGTGCCAACCCCCATCTTGTTGAAAGGTCAACTGTTGGTATATGCCTAAGGAGACAGAGAAAGTGAGAAAGATACTTAAGAATTTACCCCAGGGTCTAGCACATAATAAAAGTTCCATAAGCAGTATTGATAAGGAAAAATCTGTGTCCTAAGATGGCCAACCAAGCCAGCAAGGGAGTCCCAGGCCCTGCCCCGGAGTTCTGGGTTATTCTCTCTGCTCTGCTTCCCGCACGCACCAATCCAGGTTCCTCTCCCTGCCCCGCTTTGCGCATGCACCAACAATGCCCAGTATGCGGAAGTAGAAGTGTATAAATTACCCCCTTTGTGTGCGGGGCTCAGACCTTTGGAGATCACTCTCCTCTGAGCCCCCTGGTGTTAAATAAACCTCCTATCCTCCAAGATCTCCAAGTGCTGCTTGGTTCTTCCATTGGGCGATCCAGTCCAGGTTCCGTAACATTTGGTTCCCTGACCAGGAAACCCAACCATGCTGGCCCATTGTTGCTACCGGTTTGGGGGCAATGGCGGGGCGGTGACGGAATAAGAGATCGTAACAGAGAAGGTGCACCCTGCCTAATTTTCGGCAGTCTCTCACCCCTGTCACGTCAGGCCGCCCTGCTCCGCTGTTCCTGCCGGACTTGAGGAGACTTGGCAGGTGAAGACCCGGTCCCAACTTTGGATTATGGTAAGGCCTGGGGCCCCAGGACCCAGATAGGCCCACCTGTCTGGGTGGAAGGGGAGCCTGATCACCTCCCAAAGACCTCTTAGAGGTCTCACAGGTAGGGATTCCCAGAGAGGGAATGTAATAACTTCAGGAGTGTGAATGTGTGAGTGAATGTGCAGTCTGACCTCGCTTGCTCAAGCGGACTGATTCTGTGACTCCACGGCCGGGCACCCTTAAGGTCCCCAGAAGCCTACAGAGCCTGAGTGGGCCTGTCTGTGATTCCGTGGTGAACGGCATACAGTCTATGGTGGCATCAGAATAGTTTCCGATCATAAGTCACAACGCTGAGACTGCTACGGCTAAGCCTCACCTAAGCTCCTTTGGGACACGGCCAGCCGGGCATCTCTGATTGGTCTCCTCACCTCAGGAGGCAACCCCCTCTTTGTCTCTGCACCACCGCACACGGGAACATCACCATGGGGTCAGGGCAGAGTAAAGCTACGGTTCTAGAGACCATAATCAAAAATTTCAAGAGGGGGTTTTCGGGAGACTATGGAGTCAGGATGAACCCTGGCAAATTGAGAACTCTATGTGAATTGGAATGGCCCACCTTTAATGTTGGGTGGCCTTCAGAAGGGACACTGGATGTCCCAACAATTCGTCAAGTATGGTGAGTCATAACCGGAGAACCAGGACATCCTGACCAGTTTCCATACATTGACTCCTGGCTAGGAATTGCTCAGACCCTTCCCCCTTGGGTTTGATTCACTTGCAGTAGGCAGGGACAGGCCAGGGTCTTAATCGCCTCATCCAAGTGACCTAAAGAAGATCAGCAAAAGCCCCAATCTCTACAAATCCTAGCCAGAGATCCCAAGGACGAACTGATCCTGCCCCCACCGTATGCGCTCCCAAGACCGTCTACACCTGGCCCTTCAGCTTCAGACTCTGCTGCCAGCAGTTTCACCAGTGCCCCCAGGCCCAGAGGATCCACCAGCGCCCCCAGACCCAAAGGATCCACCTTCTCCAGGACCAGGAACCAGGCTGTGCCCCAGGCCAAGCACAAGCACCCTCCAAATGCCTGTACAAGAGACGCGGGAACCTGAGAGGCATGATGAAGATGGGACAGTCTAACCCGGCTGTTCCATGATGTATTATCAGCCCTTATCCACCACTGACCTCTTCAACTGGAAACATAACATCCCATCCTACTCTGAGAAACCACAGGCTATGGTAGACCTCATAGAATCCCTCTTCCAGACTCATCGGCCAACCTGGGAAGACTGCCAACAGTTACTCCGCACCCTGTTTAACACAGAGGAAAGAAGGAGAATAATGAAAGGTGCACGGTAGTACCTAGAAGAGCACGCACCAGCAGGAGTCATCGACCCTACTGCCTGGGCTTACACAGCTGCACCTGAGGAGCGCCCAGCATGGGACTTTACCATGGATGAGGGATGGGCCCACATCTGCCGATACCAAGAGGCCCTCCTCCGGAGAAGCTGGGCAGGAGCTAAGAAACCCATGAACATGACTAAGGTATCCTCTGTCACTCAACAAACAGGGGAGTCCCCCGGGGACTACTACGAAAGACTATGTGAAGCCTACAGGATAGACACTCCATTTGACCCCAAGGCACAGGAAAGCCAACAGATAGTAAACACCTCCTTCGTGGCTCAGGCCGCCCCAGACATCAGAAAAAAACTTCAGAAACTAAAAAATGAATCATGGAACACTACATCAAAAATTAATTATGTAATGCATGGTGATTAACATAACATAATAAAATTAAACTAAAAAAAAAAAACTAGAGGGTTTCACCAGGATGAATATCACCCAGCTAATAGAGATTGCCAATAAGGTCTACATGAACAGGGAGGTCACAGCTGAACAGGAAGCCGACAAAAAGATGAAAAAGAAGGTCAGCCTCCTCACTGCCACCCTGTAAGAAAAGGACGACACAAAGGCGGGGAGACCCCAAACACCGAAAGGGGGGAGACCCAGAACCCCCTTGGCAAAGGATCAATGTGCCTACTGTAAGGAGAAAGGGCATTGGAAAACGAATGTCCCAACCAGGGAAAGGCTCAGAAGCCCAGACGCTACAAGGAAGAACCCTGAGAGGAGGACCTCATAGGCCTTGCGGGAACAGACTCAGACTGAAGGGGACCGGGCTCTTTCTTCCTTGGCCCCCATGAGCCCACGGTCAGAATGAAGGTGGGGGGCCAACCAGTGACTTTTATGGTTGATACTGGGGCCAAGCACTCTGTTGTCACCTCCCCCGTGGCCCCTTTCAGCAAAAGGACTGCAACTATCCTTGTGGCCACCGGGACATGGGCAAAACAACAGCCCTTTTGCCAGGCTCACCAGTGTGAACTCAGGGGCCACAAGGTCTGACATGAATTCCTTTATCTGCCTGATTGCCCCATCCCTCTCCTGGGCTGAGACATACTCTCCAAGCTTAGGGCTCAAATAACCTTTGAGCCCAGCAGACACACTAGCTTCTGATTAAACCCAAGGCAAGAGGAGATGGGGTCTCTGGTACTAGCAATTACCACACCGAGGGAAGAAGAATGGAGGCTATTCTGTGCCCAGGCCCAACTGAGCAGCCCACTGGAGTTCAGACTCGCCTTCCCTTCAGTATGGGCTGAAAACAGCCCACCTGGACTAGCCCAGAATTGGGCCCCTATCATTGTTGAACTGATCCCAGGAGCCCAACCACAGAGGCAAAGGCAATACCCCCTTCCACAAGAAGCTAAGACCGGCATCCAAGAACATCTGGCCAAACTCAAAGAAGCAGGTATTCTAGTCGAGTACCAGTCAAGAAGCCAGGAGGGGAATACCAACCAGTTCAAGACCTGCAGGCTATCAATAAGGTGACCATCTCTCTGCACCCAGTGGTCCCGAGTCCATACACGTTCCTTGGCTAAATCCCAGGCTCAGTCAGATGGTTCACTTGCCTAGATTTGAAGGATGCCTTCTTCTGCCTCCGCTTAGCTCCTCAGAGCCAGCCACTGTTTGCCTTTGAATGGTCTGAACCTGATCCAGGGTGCCAGATGCAATTGACTTGGACGCACCTCCTGCAGGGGTTTGAAAAGTCACCAACCCTCTTTGGGGAAGCGCTGGCCATGGACCTCGCCAGCTTCCCAAGAGAGGCCGCACGATGCACCCTCCTCCAGTATGTGGATGACCTCCTCCTTGCCAGTGACACACGAAAAGACTGCACAAAAGGCACAAAGGCCCTCCTACAGCTCCTGTCAGACTCAGGATACCGAGTCTCATGGAAGAAGGCACAAATCTGCCAACAACAGGTCCAATACCTTGGTTTCCTCCTCACCCAAGGGAAGAGAGAACTAGGGCTGGAGAGAAAGAAAGTCCTTGTCTCCCTGCCACAGCCCCAGATAAAAAGGGACCTACGAGAACGCCTGGTGGCTGCAGGATTCTGCTGCATCTGGATCCCTGGGTTCTCAGCAATAGCAAGACCACTCTATGATCTCTTAGGGGGACCAGATCGAGAACCCCTTTCCTAGACTGAGGAAGCAGAAGCTACCTTCACAAAGATAAAGACTACCCAGGTGTGGGCTCCAGCCCTGGGCCTACCAGATATAGAGAAACCCTTCAATCTCTTTGTGCATGAAAAAGAGAAGATAGCGCTCCGGGTACTCATCCAGACTGCTGGGCCCTGGCAACAGCCAGTTGCATCTGTCAAAGAAGCTGACTCCATGGCAGCAGCATGGCCACCATGCCTCATGGTGCTGGCAGCCACAATCCTACTATCAAGGAGGCAGACAAACTCACCCTGGGGCAAGAACTTAACATCAAGGTCCCTCATGCAGTTTTGTCCCTCATGAACACACAGGGGCACTGCTTCCTTTCCAACTCACGGTTAGCAAGATACCAAGGGCTCCTCTGTGAAAACCTGCGGGTCATTCTCGAAACAGTAAGGACATTAAACCCAGCAACCTTTCTCCCAGAAGAGGGTGAACCAGACCATGACTGCTCCAAAGTAACTGATGAAGTCTACACAAGCCATCCAGATCTATGGGATCAAGCCATAAAGAATACAGAGCTCACGTTGTTCAGTGATGACAGCAGTTACCTACAAAAGGGTGCCCGGAAAGCGGGTTATGCAGTGACCACAACCACTTAAGTCCTAGAGGCTAAGGCATTACCAGCTGGATGGTCAGCTCAAGCCTTAGTCAGTGAAGGCAAGCAAGTCAACATCTATACTGATTCAGTATGCCTTCGCTACTGTACATATACATGGAACAATCTACAAGGAAAGGGGCCTCCTAACAGCCGCAGGAAAAGCTATCAAATACAAGAAGGAAATAGTGAGACTCCTCGAAGCCATCGCGCTTCCAAAGGAAGTAGCAATCCTGCACTATAAGGGACACCAGAAAGGAGACAACTCCATAGCACAGGTAAATCATCTGGCAGATGAGGCAGCCAAGACCACAGCTGGTGAGGACATGGACAGAGCCCCTTCTCTCACCATGGCCCTGACACCCCTGGAAGAAGTGCCTCCGCCCTGTTAAACTAAAAGGAGAAAGAATGGACCATGGCCGAGGGAGCCACCCTGACTGAAAAGGGATGGTGGATAATGCCAGACAGGCGCATCTTCATTCCCAACAGCAACTGGAGGGCATCTAGTCAAGGAATACCACCAACTCACTCATCTGGGAAAAATTGCATTAGAGGCGCTTCTCAAGAAGCACTACTACATCAGTCAGCTGCCAGCACTGTGCCAAGCAACGAGTTAACAATGCATAACATGCTAAAAATAATGCTTGGTCTGCACCACAGCCCCCGCCAGGTGTCCAGAGGATAGGAGCAACCCCCTTCAAAGATCTAGAGGTAGACTTTACAAATGTGCAGCTGAGCAGGGGGTTCAGAACCCTCCTATAATACTATACACATACTCTGGGTGGGTCGAAGCCTTCCCGACCAGGATGGAGCAAAGTCAGGAAGTAGCTAAAGTCCTCTTGCGGGAGATCATGCCCCAGTTTGGCCTGCCACTAACAATCCATAGTGACAATGGACCCACATTTGTAGCAGACATTGTACAGGTCTTGACCAAATCTCTCAACATCACCGATGGGAAGCACTCCAGTGGACGACTTGGTGGATTCCCTCTCACAATGGTTCCCTTGGTTCGCCCCCCTCATCGGCCCCCTCCTAATGCTCCTCCTCACAGCAGCATTTGGTCCTTGTATTCTTAATGCCCTTACTAGGTTTATCACTGCTCAAATTGCTAAGATCAGACTCCAGTTGCTCCTTACTCACTATCGCCCCTTAGAGAATGAAAATGATGCCCTCTAAACTAGGTGATTAAAGGGGCATCAAAGGGGGTAATGATAAGGAAAAATCTGTGTCCTGAGATGGCTGACACAGCCAGCAAGGGAGTCCCAGCCCCTGCCCCGGAGTTCTTTTGGGTTCTTCTCTCTGCTCTGCTTCCTGCGTGTGCCAATCCAGGTTCCTCTCCCTGCCCTGCTTTACACATGCACCAAGAGTACCCAGTATGTGGAAGTAGAAGTGTATAAATTACCCCCTTTTTTTGTGCTCGGGGCTCAGACCTTTGGAGATCACTCTAGTTATTGTTCTAGCATGCGTTTATTCATTGTTCATTCACAAACATTTTTGAGTGCACCTAGATGATAGGTCACTGAACTCAAGGAGTTGATTTTGTAGTGCAGAATTCATGCAAGTGGCAAATGTAGTGCTTCAACAGAGAGAAACAATAAAGTACGTAGGGAATGATCTAATGCAAACCTAAGAGCTAAGAGAAATCTTATATAAAATGACTTGTAAGTTATGAAAGTGCACAAGGAAGGTAACCAAGAGAAATAGGGGAGATGAGGGAGGGATGGAGTTCTATGTGGAGGGGACACTGAGTCAAAGAAAATAACAATCAGCCTTTTTAGACAGTGTTCTATGGGTCACACACTGTACTAAGCAATTTGCATATCTCATTTAAACCTGAAGATCAGCAACCTATACTTTAGAGCTGATCCTCTGCCTATCTGACTCTAATGCACAGGCTGTTTACCCTGATGCCATGGTGCATTTGGGACTAGCACATCATGGGACTGGAGCATGAAGTTGGACTGGGGCTAGGAGCCAAAGCCTGAAAAGGAAAAGATGGAGGCACCAGTGCCCTGAATGGCCCTGCTGATGGGACTTCATGGGAGGGGAGGAAGTGTCTTAGATGTGTGGTAATGTCTTAGATGTGTGGAATTGCTTGTGCATGCTTAGTGCATGGAATTGGTTGGATTAGAGTCAAATCTGGAGGAAGAGGGACCAATTAGAAGGCTTTTGCAGTAAGTTATGTAAGAGATAATGGTGGCTCAAACTAAGGCAGTGACAGAAGTAAGAGTAATTTGTGGACCGATCCACAAGTTTTCAAGATGATGAAATGAGGAGAACAGGAAGTAAGTGAAGAGCTAGGTTGGGAGCCTGAGAAACTGGGTAAATGAACCCAGATAGGGAAAATAGGAGAAACTACTTTCAAAGTCAAAACTATGTAAGATGCAAAGTGCTTAGTACTTTAGAGCCATTCAATACATAGATTTTTTTTTTAAGATTTTATTTATTTATTTGACAGAGAGAGACACAGCGAGAGAGGGAACATAAGCAGGGGGAGTGGGAGAGGGAGAAGCAGGCTTCCTGCTGAGCAGGGAGCCCGATGAGAGGCTCGATCCCAGGACCCTGGGATCATGACCTGAGCTGAAGGCAGACGCTTAACGACTGAGCCACCCAGGCACCCCCGCAGTAGATTTTTTTTCTCTCACTCTGTTTCTCGTTCTTTTTGCCTTTCTGAAGCTACTATTATGCATAACCTGGTTCTACTTTCACCATTCAACACTGCATCAAATACAGATATGAATTACAATTGCCATTATTTTCCCAGCCAAGGAAAGTCCTTATCATAGGGATCTTTTAAACTAAACACTAAAGTAATAATCTATTCATTGTCCTTTTATAGTACAAATGTTCCCCACACAAGAGAAAATACTCCTAGTTTTAAATATATTTCCATGTTACATCACTTATCATCAGGGAAATGCAAATCAAAACTACAATGAGATATTACCTCACATCTATCAGGTTGGCTAATATCAAAAACACAACAGGTGTTAGAGGGGATATGGAGAAAGGGGAACCCTCTTACACTGTTGGTGGGAATGCAAATTGATGCAGCCACTCTGGAAAACAGTATGGAGGGTCCTCAAAAAGTTAAAAATAGAACTACCTTATAATCCAGCAATCACACTACTAGATATTTACGCAAAGAATACAAAAACTCTAATTCAAAGGGATACATGCACCCCTATGTTTACAGCAGCATGATCTACAGTAGCCAAATTATGGAAACAGCCCAAGCGTCCATCAATTGATGAATGGATAAAGATGTGGTATAAATATAAATTGAATATTACTGAGCCATAAAAAGCAATGAAATCTTGCCATTTGCAACCAAATGGATGAAGCTAGAGGGTATAATGCTAAGCAAAATAAGTTAGTCAGAGAAGAACAAATACCATTTGATTTCATTCATATGTGGAATTTAAGAAACAAAACAAACAAGAAAAAGGAAAAAAAGAGAGAGAGGCAAACCAAGAAACAGATTCTTAACTCTAGAGAACAAACTGATGGCTACCAGAAGGGAGGTGGGTAGGGGGATGGGGGAAATAGGGGATGGGGATTAAGAAGTGCCCTTGTCATGATGAGCACTGGGTGATGTATGGAAGTGTTGAATCAGTATATTCTACACCTGAAACATATTACACTGTATGTTAACTAACTGGAATTTAAATTAATATATATATACATATTAATTTTAATGTATTTCATATAAACCCTTTTTCCAGGAATAGTTCATATAACATTAACGGTATGCCTAGTGTGTGCCTGGCATATAATATCTACTCAATAAATGCACACCGAAAGAATGACTGCTCTGAGTTCTACTGACCAGGCAGGATCTCAAAATCCATCTGCTTCCACCCAGAAAAGTCTAATTGATTGGCTTCTTGTCTGTAGAGTATTTAAAAACAGGACAAAGTAAAAGACAATATGAATCATTAAGTTCTCTCAAACCTAACATTCTGTAATTCCACTATGAGGAATATCAAGAATCATGTGTCTCTCTGGACATATAACATGACAAAATCATTTTTCATTAGTGAACCTGGAAAAAAGGAAACTATAAAAACACTCTGTAGATAAAGCCTAAAGACATCTTATAGATAAATCACAAGTCGTGGGTCATATAAAGCAGAAAGATTCAAAATCCTCCTCAACAAGATCACCTTTTATCAGTCCTCAACATCTTCCATTAAGATATGGCTTATTGAATTCTTACTGTCAGATAGGTCCTCTGCTGAGAGTCGCACATGCGCTGTCTTCAGTACACACGAATGAAATCAGCCACTATCCATATTTGAGACACCAACAAAACAGAATGTCTAAGAGTTAGAGAATAACTTTCCCAGTGTTCATATTTGAGAACTATGGTTCTTACAGTTTTTTTTAATGTGCTCTGATATATATATTAAAAAAGTATCTGTGCCCTTGTTCAAATTCAAGTCACTTTTTTATAAATGTCAATTTGTAAAGATTTTCTCTGAGTTCCAGCTTTCTTATTAGTAAGATGTGACAAATCATATCTCCCCTGTTTACTTCAAAAGTTTCCTGGGGGATCAAAAACGATAGGGTATGTATCAGTACTTGGTCAATAATAAAGAAATACTTACATATGGATGGAGCTGTGATAGTGTTATGAGCTTGCAGAGTGAAGTTAACACTAAACTATAACCTGAATTAATAGAATCTCTGCATAATTAAGAATTAGTAGCAGCAATATTAAATACAAGCTTTCTCCTAGTAATATTTTAACACTTCTCTTATGTGTAAAATTAATAAAAATTGATTGTGCCCCATTAAAGAATCAAATAGACAATATAGTACTTCCAGTTTTTGGTAAATCATTATAATGGCTAATTTTTATTGGTTTGATAAAATTTATCTACTTAATTAATGAGACCAGTAATTATAACTCAAAATAAAACCTGACAAGATTGGTGATGTTTTCTCCCATTCTATTTGAGATAGCTCTTTTATATATTATTATGTTTTAATGAAGTAGGAAACAAAGCCCATCTCAAAGGTCCCATTCACAATGTAGAAATATTCTAGGACAACTTCTGCCACCCTATGCATGTTTCACTTTCAAATATTCTCTTTCCCAGAAGGTAAATTTTCAATAAAATGGCATCAGAATTCTCTAGAAACATTTAATGAATCATGTACTATGTTTCTCTAATTGTTGTGACCATATATCGTGCTACTTATACTTAAATAAAAGAAGGCCAGGAGAATAAATTGATTGCACAGAGTCATATATACCTATACTCGGTCAAATCTGATGAAAACTGAATTTTATATACAAGTTTCTTATTCAGATTAAAAATAAAATTTTTACTAAGTGAAAATGATTATATCACCTTTTGAATGAAGCTTAACTGCAAATTAGAACCATTTTTATTTAAGAGACAGAGAATTGAGAGATTTGGTCAATTTCTTTTTTTTTTTTTTTTTTTGCAGATGAAGAAATGGAATTTCAGAAAAGTGGTGTTTCTTGCTCGAGATCAAATAAGAACCAATGTCCGCGCTGACAAATCTAAGTCTGTTTTCTCCACACCTAAAGTTCTTTTATTAAAGCTTTGTTGCTTGGTGGCCTTCCTATGACACTCAGTGACAGTCTAATAGGAGAAACAGAGAATAAACAATAAAAGAAGCAAGTAAACACAGTAATTTCACAATATGGTAATAATAAGGAACATATGCTAGCTTTTTTTTTAACGTATTTTTTTATTATGTTATGTTAATCACCATACATTACATCATTAGTTTTTGATGTAGTGTTCCATGATTCATTGTTTGCATATAACACCCAGTGCTCCATGCAGAATGTGCCCTCTTTAATACCCATCACCAGGCTAACCCATCCCCCCACCCCCTCCCCTCTAGAACCCGCAGTTTGTTTCTCAGAGTGCATAGTCTCTCATGGTTCATCTCCCCCCTCTGATTCCCACCCTTCATTCTTCCCTTCCTGCTATCTTCTTCTTCTTTCTTTTTTTTTTTTTAACATATAATGTATTATTTGTTTCAGAGGTACAGGTCTGGGATTCAACAGTCTTACACAATTCACAGCACTCACCATAGCACATACACTCCCCAATGTCTATCACCCAGCCACCCCATCCCTCCCACCCCCCACCACTCCAGCAACCCTCAGTTTGTTTCCTGAGATTAAGAATTCCTCATATCAGTGAGGTCATATGATACATGACTTTCTCTGATTGACTTATTTCGCTCAGCATAATACCCCCTTAGCTTTTAAAGATGTGCCAGGCTTTGTTAGAAGCATTTTTTTTTTCATTTAATTTTTACACATTCCTCACAGCACCCCTATGAGGCAGATACTATTCGTAACTTTTGTAGATGGAAATACCTGAGACACAGAGAGATTGAGCGACTTGTTTACTTGCAGTCATGGAACTAGGAAGCAATGGAGTCAGGGTTCCAACCAAGAAGAGACAAAGGCACACGTCTCTTAAGGGGAGGACCAGACTGCCAAGGAACCAGTCCCAGGAAAAGCAAGGTATGCAAAGTCCTTGCTTCAGGAAAACCTGGGTGTGTCCGAAAACTACAAGAAGACTGATATGGCTGGAATATCACTTTTTTTTTTTAAAGATTTCTTTATTTGAGAGAGAGAGTGCACAAGCAGGGGAAGGGGCAGAAGGAGAGGGAGAGAATCTCAAGCAGACTCCCCACTGAGCATGGAGCCTGATGCGGGGCTCGATCCCAGGACCCTGAGACCATGACCTGAGCCAGAGTCAGAGTCAGATGCTTCACCAACTGAGCCACCCATGCACCCCTGGAATATCATTTTAAAAAGGGGGTTGGAATGACACAGATAACAGGGAGAAGACTGGCAAAAGGCAAAGTATGCAGGGTCTTGAATGCCAGGAAGAAAAGGCTGAGTTTTTAAGCAATGAAATGGAAAGCCATTGAAGAGTTTTTAAAAACAGGGTTGTAACATGATCTGAATTACATTTGTTCACTCTGGCTGAAAAATCCTTTTGTTGAGTTTTGACAATCATGTCTTTATTCATGTATCCATTCATTCATTTACTTAACAACTAGTTGCTAAGTGCTGATTTTAGCACACAGCCTTACCCAACATTTACTATGCAAGCAACATCCCTTATTTACCAAATTAAATATATATTTAGTAAGAGCAAATGGTTATATCTAGAGGTTTCCCAACAATGGCTGAATCTTAGCAGCTTGTATAATACGAGATACTTGTACTCAACATATAAACCAATCCATTAGTTATGTCTGTTAAATCAACCAGTTGCTTAATGGAAGTATTTTTTTCCTGAATCAACTGGTTATTTTGACATCATGTCCTATTCCTTAGAATCTTAGTGTTCTTCTTTTTTATTTCCAGATATGAATATAGAAAGTATTGCAAAATGGCAAACATATGTTACTCTGACAGGCAGATACCAGGCTCCAACAATGATAAGTAGTGCTTATAGTATTACCCACAGAAATCATACTGAGACATAGTATAAAGCTAAGGGTTTTCAATCTTGGTATAACTTTCACCTGACACACTTAGCGAAAAGGCAAAAGCAATCGAAAAGCATGAATAAATCATATGTTTACCTCAAGCTATGCAACAGTTCAATTTAACATTAATTAAATATCTAATATGTACTAGGTGCTATTCTAAAGCACTGTGGGAGATAACAAAAATAAATGGTATGACTTCATGCTTATAAATCTTCTTTGATGACATGAGGTCTTGATATCATGCAATTTTATTCATGTTGTTAGACAATATTACCAAAGATTTGATTTTGGAGAAACCTAAAAGTAGCTTTCCCAGTAAAACTTCATTGTATCCCATTTGTTGAAGCAGGGGTATCTTCAAACATTCAAAATACTAAAAAAAAAGAGAGAAGAAAAAAAGAAGAAGAAGAAGAAGAAGAAGAAGAAGAAGAAGAAGAAGAAGAAGAAGAAGAAGAAGAAGAAGAAGAATGAAGAAGAAAAAGAAGAAGAACGAAGAAGAAGAAGAAGAAGGAGAAGAAGAAGAAGGAGAAGAAGAAGAAGAAGGAGAAAGAAGAAGAAGAACGAAGAAGAAGAGAAAAAGAAATTTCAATAGCCACTGCCACAGGTATACCAAAGGATCATTCTTTTTTGTCGTTGTTGTTGTTCACAGAACCATGGGTCATAAAATCTGTGAACAGAAAGAGACCTAGAAGGCATGCAGTCCAATGCTTTCTGGCTTCACAGTATTATAAGAATCACCTGTGGGGCTTTTTAGTGACATAGATTCTTAGGCTCTGGCTGCTAGAGTTTGATTCAGCACGCCTGGGTGGAGCCAGACAGTCCGTCCTCTGTCACACATTCCCAGATGATTCTGATATATAGCCTGATTTGAGAACACAAATTGAGCCCAACTCCTGGATCTCTTATTTAAATCTGGTCTGCACTGTCTTTCCAAGGAATTGTCATTTATCATTTACTTTTTGCTTAGATATACAGTAGGATGGGACCTTGACTCTTAGACAGCTGTAATTACTAGAATGTTATCCATATATAGGATTTTGATGGACTCCTGTCTTACATTTAGGTCTTTCAACCATTTGGAGTCTATTTTTGTGTGTGGTGTAAGGAAATGGTCCAGTTTCATTCTTCTGCATGTGGCTGTCCAATTTTCCCAACACCATTTGTTGAAGAGACTGTCCTTTTTTCCATTGGACATTCTTTCCTGCTTTGTCGAAGATTAGTTGACCATATTGTTAAGGGTCCATTTCTGGGCTCTCTATTCTGTTCCACTGATCTATGTATCTGTTTTTGTGTCAGTACCATACTGTCTTGATGATGACAGCTTTGTAATAGAGTTTGGAGTCTGGAATTGTGATGCCACCAGCTTTGCTTTTCTTTTTCAACATTCCTCTGGCTATTCGGGGTCTTTTCTGGTTCCATACAAATTTTAGGATTATTTGTTCTATTTCCTTGAAAAAAGTGGATGGTATTTTGATGGGGATTGCATTGAATGTGTAGATTGCTCTAGGTAGCATTGACATCTCCACAATATTTGTTCTTCCAATCCATGAGCATGGAACATTTTTCCATTTCTTTGTGTCTTCCTCAATTTCTTTCATGAGTATTTTATAGTTTTCTGAGTACAGATCCTTTGTCTCTTTGGCTAGATTTATTCCTAGGTATCTTATGGTTTTGAGTGCCATTGTAAATGGGATCGACTCCTTAATTTCTCTTTCTTCTGTCTTGTTGTTGGTGGATAGGAATGCCACTGATTTCTGTGCATTGATTTTATATCCTGCCACTTGACTGAATTCCTGTATGAGTTCTAGCAGTTTTGGGGTGGAGCCTTTGGGGTTTTCCACATAAAGTATTATATCATCTGCAAAGAGTGAGAGTTTGACTTCTTCTTTGCCGACTTGGATGCCTTTTACCCCAAAGATACAAATGTAGGGATCTGAAGGGGGTATGTGCACCCCGATATTTATAGCAGCAATGTCCACAATAGCCAAATTGTGGAAAGAGCCAAGATGTCCATCGACAGATGAATGGATAAAGAAGATGTGGTATATATATACAATTGAATATTATGCAGCCATCAAAAGGAATGAAATCTTGCCATTTGCAATGACGTGGATGGAACTGGAGAGTGTTATACTGAGCGAAATAATCAGAGAAAGACATGTATCATATGATCTCACTGATATGAGGAATTCTTAATCTCAGGAAACAAACCGAGGGTTGCTGGAGTGGTGGGGGGTGGGAGGGATGGCGTGGCTAGGTGATAGACATTGGGGAGGGTTATGTGCTATGGTGAGCGCTGTGAATTGTGTAAGACTGTTGAATCCCAGACCTGTACCTCTGAAACAAATAATACATTATATGTTAAAAAAAAAAAAAGAAAGAAGAAGAAGAAGATAGCAGGAAGGGAAGAATGAAGGGTGGGAATCAGAGGGGGGAGATGAACCATGAGAGACTATGGACTCTGAGAAACAAACTGAGGGTTTTAGAGGGGAGGGGGTTGGGGGGATGGGTTAGCCTGGTGATGGGTATTAAAGAGGGCACATACTGCATGGAGCACTGGGTGTTATATGCAAACAATGAATCATGGAACACTACATCAAAAACTAATAATGTAATGTACCGTGATTAACATAACATAATAATAATAAAAAAAAGCTAGCCATTAAGGTTTGTTGAATGCATACCTGATTGAATGAGGTCCTTCATTAGTTTGACCTGAAGTCTCCCCTCTGAAACAGCTACCTACTGTGCTGGTTTTTCTAGTTTTAGGAAACTTGGTAAGTCCCTATTCCAGATACCAGGTATACAAACGCAAATAAAGTATTCTCCCTTCTCTCAAGGGTCTTAATTATTTACCTAGAGAGAAAGAGGCAAATACTTTTAATCAAAAATGGTAAGTGCAATGTCAGAAATAAGTATGGAATAAAGGTGGGAATAGAGAAGAAGGCAAATCATCTAGTTGTGATTGAGGAAGAGGAGAGGAAGCAGTGGATGTCAAGAAATGCTTTTCAAGAGAAGTGATGCTATGTCTTGATGGCTTAGCACTTCCATAATTGAATGTTCACACACCTTATCTCAAAGAGCACACACTATGCTCTTCTTTTTAAGTATATACAGAAAGGTCTGTTCTCAAACTTTCTATAGGACAAATATCCAAGTTCCTACAATTATTTCTCACAAAAATATTATATCTTCCTTATAGTTTTTGTTTGTTCCATAGCAAACAATTAACTTAAATACCCTGAACTGCATGATCTAAAGAAGTTTCTAAGGGCAAGGAACATAGCACATGGCTTTCAAGTGAAAGGACCATAGCTGAGCTACAAAGACATCTACTTTGCTCATGGGTAGCATGATTTCTGTACTTGTAGTCTGAGTTACAAACAAATAATACTGACATATACACTATGAGCAAAACCCAAGTCTCTCCCCTCAGCATGCTGAGTAAAACTGAAACATGAAAGCTGACCAACAATTGGGTTTAAAATGAGCCACGGACCGTGGTTAGTTTTACCACCTTGGCGAACATCACAGACTAACTTCCACAATCATCAGATATGTAGGAATCATGTAAATATCCCCAGGTAAGCAGTACTATTTAATAAGCTGGGGAGAGATGGCTCTGAGTTGATATTGTTATAGAAACAACTGCCTATTAAATCAGTAAGAGGGCTAGAGAAATGTGGACTTATCAGTTCTGGTTAAGTGCGGTACATGGGGAAAACGTTGAAATGTCAAAAGATGGAGGTACCTGCTGTAATGGTAAAATACTATTCTCATTCTAAAAGTAAATTTCCCCCTTGTTTTCTGAAGGCATACATCTAGTAAGTTACCTGTCTACTCTTAAAACACACACACACACACACACACACACTTTAAGCTGGAAATGATGAATTCCATTTCTTCAAAGAGATTTGGGAAAATTTACTGAGCTCCTCTGAAGAACTAAATCAACCTCAGGTTGCATCCATATACTGGAAAAACAGACTCCCGAGGTGATCAAACAAACTGAACAGCTGCTAGATGTCCCTTAAAACAGTGTTAGAAAGGTGCTTATTTGATCCATTTCTCCTGGGAGGTTTGTATCTAAAATGAAACTAGAAATAATATTCTGTCCTGTAAAGTAACTCTGACAGGCCCAATCTGGGAGCAGGTATGTAATTAATAAATGAAAATTACTAAGCTCATTTCCTGTGCTTACTTCCTCCCGTACTACCCTCTTTTGATGGGTCTATACCTGATACTTGTTCAGCTTCTTAAAAAGGGAGATTCAAAATAAAGAGGATATATCAGTTGTTCGACAAGGGATAGGCTTCTAACCGGTACATAGAACAAAAAGTGTAAATGGGAAGCTCCCTGAGGGTAGTATGCCTTTGGCCTAGGAAGCAATATGTGGTTAAGATTTCATAGAAATAGATTGCTTGGTTATATTCAGTCAAAAACTACAGTGTCTCCAATCTTCAGTTTCTAATCTGGAGAAACTGCTCATCTTACCAAGGGCCATGTAGGTCTTGGCCCAGAATAATACCATAACTTGTATCTAGGTCTTCACACTTTGAAAAATTATGTATTATTTCCTTACACCACACATAAAAATAGACTCCAAATGGTTGAAAAGACCTAAATGTAAGACAGGAGTCCATCAAAATCCTAAAGGAGAACACAGGCAGCAACCTCTTCAACCTCAGCCACAGCAACTTCTTCCTAGAAACATCGCCAAAGGCAAGGGAAGCAAGGGCAAAAATGAACTATTGGGACTTCATCAAGATAAAAAGCTTTTGCACTGCAAAAGCAACAGTCAACAAAACCAAAAGACAACCGACAGAATGGGAGAAGATATTTGCAAGTGACATATCAGATAAAGGGCTAGTATCCAAAATCTATAAAGAACTTATCGAACTCAACACCCAAAGAACAAATGATCCAATCAGGAAATGGGCAGAAGACATGAACAGACGTTTTTCCAAAGAAGACATCCAAATGGCCAACAGACACATGAAAAAGTGCTCAACATCGCTCGGCATCAGGGAAATCCAAATCAAAACCTCAATGAGATACCATCTCACACCAGTCAGAATGGCTAAAATTAACAAGTCAGGAAACAACGGATGTTGGTGGGGATTCGGAGAAAGGGGAACCCTCCTACACTGTTGGTGGGAATGCAAGCTGGTGCAGCCACTCTGGAAAACAGTATGGAGGTTCCTCAAAAAGTTGAAAATAGAGCTACTGTACGACCCAGCAATTGCACTACTGGGTATTTACCCCAAAGATACGAAGGTAGGGATCCAAAGGGGTACATGCACCCTGATGTTTATAGCAGCAATGTCCACAATAGCCAAACTGTGGAAAGAGCCAAGATGTCCATCGACAGATGAATGGATAAAGAAGAGGTGGTATATATATACAATGGAATATTATGCAGCCATCAAAAGGAATGAAATCTTGCCATTTGCAATGATGTGGATGGAACTGGAGGGCATTAGGCTGAGCAAAATAAGTCATATGATACATGTGACCTCACTGATATGAGGAATTCTTAATCTCAGGAAACAAACTGAGGGTTGCTAGAGTGGTGGGGGGTGGAAGGGATGGGGTGGCTGGGTGATAGACACTGGGGAGTGTATGTGCTATGGTGAGTGCTGTGAATTGTGCAAGACTGTTGAATCACAGATCTGTACCTTTGAAACATATAATGCAATATATGTTAAGAAAAAAAAGAAGAAGATAGCAGGAGGGGAAGAATGAAGGGGGGGAAATCAGAGGGGGAGATGAACCATGAGAGATGATGGACTCTGAAAAACAAACAGGGTTCTAGAGGGGAGGGGGGTGGGAGGATGGGTTAGCCTGGTGATGGGTATTAAAGAGGGCATGCTCTGCATGGAGCACCAGCTGTTATATGCAAACAATGAATCATGGAACACTACATCAAAAACTAATGATGTAATGTATGGTGAGTAACATAACATAATTTAAAAAAAATTTTTAAATTAAAAAAAAAGAAAATGCTGTATTTATCTCATTAATAGAGATTCACAGTGTTTTCTGAGATGGACTGTTTCCATGAAATGAGAAGGTTATGTTGATAGTGACTGAATTCTGAATTTTGTATTAATAGATAAAAAAGACCATGCTGCAAATGTAGTTTCAGATTATCTAAATTGTAAAAGCACTCAAATGATGCTCTACAGATTATTATATTTACCTATGAGAATTCTTTTTTGTAGTTGCTCTTGAAAATGAAGCTTTTGAGTCCCCCTGATCAAATAAACCCAACCAGTACTAGATACTATTTCTTAGGAAGGGATATATCCATTTAATGTTATTTTGCCTGAGTATTGTCAACAAGGTCAGAGAAACATTTCCAGAGGTAGTGATATTTGAGATAGGTATTAAAGAGGTCAAGGAAAGGAGGAGGTACAGAGAGACTACTGTGGCCCGAGAGCTAAAGCAGTAATTTTCAAGGTGTGTGTTCCCAGAACCAGTAGCATCAGCATCACTTTGGAACTTGTTAGACATGCAAATTCTTGACCCCACCTCATATTTCCTGCATCAGAATCACTAGGGTGATACTTTGATGGAAGGACCTCAAATTCTTCAGTATGGCTCAATTTTAGACTAAGTGTGGACAGTGGTAAAGCTTGAGGATGAGAAGGCAGGCAAGATGGCAATGTGTACCATGTGCCCTTGAATGGAATTTGTACTGTATCAATTAGGATGATGGAGAGCTATGGAAATGTTTGTAAGCAGCTAAGTATTACAGAATTAGCTGTCAGGATAACTCTGAGAGCCTCATGAGAAATCGACTGGAGTCCCTGACTGGATGAGGATGGCCAAGGAAATAGGGTTATAACTGGTTGGGATATTAAAAGATGTCATGGTTACAGAAGAATTCTAGAGGTGAGGAAAGGACTATCTCACTCCAAATTAGGATGGGCTGAGGAGGATGGAGAAGTCAGTGTTAGATGTTAGAACATCTAAGAACAATTAAAAATACCTAAGAGTGCACTCTCTCACTCTCCCTTTCTCCATATATACATTCATATATATATATATATATATATATATATAATAATAAACCATGGAAACGTGGGATATTCAAGAGATGAGAACTAAAGAGGGGGGAAGGCCCTGAAATAGCTAGAAAGACCTTTATGGGTATGCTGGACAGCAAAATAAACTTTAGTCTCTGAATTTTACACGACCACTCTGGACCTTGTCATCTATTAAAAAAAAAAAATCACTGGCTTATGTATAAAAATGTGCCTAACCAGGAAGAGCTAGAGTTTGCATAATATTGAGAGAGACCACACTTTTTCAAAGATAAAGATAAAGGTATAGATAGATAGATATAATATCTATATTAAAAACTTGACAGCAGCAAATTTTTTTTAAAAGGTTAATTTAACTTAATGAAAAATAGAGGGATTAGGGACATTTCCATAATGTCCTTGGCAAAAGGAAACCAAAAACTGATTTCAAGCACAACTTTAAATATTGAGAATTTAGCAAATAAAAAATTAATAATAATAAAAAGACAGTTGGATAAAGCCCTTTCTCCCCTCCCTCCACTGGCATTCAACATCCCCCTGAAATGAGCACCACATACTCATCCAATTTATCCAATATCCCCCCTCCCACACCTTCTTTCCAAAATCTAAGCTTTACTAATTTACAGAAGAGAGGAACTTTCCATTAAAAAGAAGTCAGTTTATAACAAGAATTTGTTTCCAAAATGTCCCCTTGGTCCTAAGGAGGGTTGTACAGACACCAGGCTACTTCATCCTACTTTGGGGCTGTCACTGAAATTACCATCACATTTACCAAAAGACAGTGTGATATGTGGGAAGAAAAGAAAATGTCACCTTAATCTTCATGTTGGCCTATCTAGCAGTTGATGTCAATTTTTTTTTTTTGCAAGCAAATCATCCTACAGAAAAAAAAATCTGCAATCTTGCCAAAATATATGGTTGCCTCTCATCATCTTAGCTGCCTTTCCATTTCCCCTGACCATCCCACTCAGCCCACCTTAACAACTTCTAAAGGACACACACACACACACACACACGTTTTGGGATGGGGTAGGGTATAAGATGAATTCTCTCTTTCCACCAACAGTCCTTCCTTTCTCTCCAAATTATGGATAATGAGGCCAGTAGTGTAATTACTGAAGGAATTTAGAAAGGTAATTATTGAAATAATCTCAAAAATGGTGGTGTCTGCAATGCAATAAAACTCACTTTATAGCTATCAGAGCCACCTGGAATGTGATCAACACTTTGTGTTTGCAACCCCAGATGCTGTACCAAAGGAAGTGCCATATTAGCAAATTACCACAAGAACCCACTATATTCAACTCATTTTGATTTTGTAATGAGAAATCCCATCAAACAGGAATAACTTTAAGATGTGACTGTTAAAGTTAAGCGAGTTTCGGAGGGGGTGCGGGCCGGAAGAAGGATGGCAGGTTTGAGGGAGTTTCTCTGGGATCCTGTCCTTAGAAGCCTGTGATTTGCAGACTGCTCTGCCTTCACTTGTTCTGCTGATCACTGGAGGGCTGAAGTTTAAGGGAACATTCACTGGTTCTCAAACTGAAGCACTTAGCTTTGACGCTGCAGGTCAAGACTGCAGGGGAGAATGGATAGTCCTAAAGCTTAAGCACAAATGTTCACGGAACACATACCTGACTCCTAACTCCGACCCCTATGTACTCGGTGGCAGAGAACAATTTTCCTATCCCAGCTGTCTTTGTACCTAGAAACAGGAACATGACAAACCCTCCTCCCCCGCCTCCCTTTCACCTAGCGCCCCCCCCCCCCCCCCCCCCCCCCCCCCCCCCACCCGAGCGAACAACACACC